>NC_050452.1:36489849-36789849 GCF_903995425.1 Onychomys torridus
GTAAAATCTGACAATTAGGACACAACCTTGTTCCTCCCCAGCTCGCTCGCTCTCTCTCTCTGTCTCTGTCTCTGTCTCTGTCTCTCTCTCTCTCTCTCTCTCTCTCTCTCTCTCTCTCTCTCTCTCTTGGTGATTTTATTTTTTTATGTAAAAATTTTACTTACATTTTTACATATAATATATTTTGATCATATTCCTTTCCCTCCCCTAACTCCTCCAGACTCTCCTTACCTCCCTACCCACCAACTTCATGTTCTCTCTCTCAACCAAAAACATACAAAGGTCAAAATAAATAAACAAATAAAAATGAGTAAGATTTTTTAAAAAAAATTCCAAAACAAAAGTGCATTAAAAAACAAAACAAAACATAGGGACTGCCATGGAGTATGGCTGGTAATAGCTAAAGACACACCATTGGAGAAATTTGATTTTCCCTTTACCAACAGGCATCAACTACAAATAACTTCTTAGTTAGGGGTGGAACCCTGTGTCCACTTCTACTTCTCAGTGCTGGGAGCCCACCTGGCTTAGACTATGTAGGCCCTGTGCACACTGCCTCTATCTCTGTGAGTGTATATGTATATGGTCCTTTTGTGTCTGGAAGGACACTGTTTCCTTGGAGTCATCCACCTTCTCTGGCTCTTACAATTTTTTCCCACCTCCTCTTCCACATAGATGCCTCAGCCTTGAGGGAAGGGATTTAATAAAGACAGTTCATCTAGGACTCCTAGATGAGTGTTTTATGAGTACTCCAAAGTCTCTCACTCACTGCACTTTGTCCAGTTGTGGGATTCTGTGTTGATTACTATCTACTGCAGGAGGAAGCTTCTCTGATGAGGGGTGAGTGATGCACTGATCTATGGACATAACAATATGTCATTCAAAGTCATGTTATTGCTATGATCCTTTGGTAGAATAGAAGTAGGTTTTCCCATAGGCCTGTGTTCTATCTAGTCTCATGTTCTTGTCCATTTCAGCATTATCAATCATGGGCTCCATCACATGAAGTGGCATCTCTCTCCTTTTAGATTGATTGGCAATCTTTAGCTGACATGTCCATGATCTGACAGATGCAAGGGTGGGAAGCTCAGAAATGGTCTATGTCTTGAAAGAACTAATACTGAATGAAGAACAGCGTTAATCAAAAAGTTACTAAAAACACTAAATTGCCATCTGGTCAAGAGAGTCAAATACAGCTCAAGAAAACCTTTAATGGATACTTGACATGGGCAGTGAATAGTCACACCAAATGCTGACTGATGGTGATGTGTGATAGGATGGCTTAACAGGTAATGCCACTCCATTTGATTACCCCATTTTTCTCCTCCATGGAAACTCCAATGAATGTGTTTTCTATTAGGCTACTGCTCCATGTAACAGACACAAAGTCAATAATATAGATGAAAGATTAAGTTTTTCTCTCACATAAAAGTTTGTGGTAATACAAAAACTATACTCTGTAAGGTTATTGAGAGCCCAGGTTCCCGCTCTCTGTGTAGACCTGCCAACTATGCAGTGATGCCATCATCCACCTGGCCTGAGAAGGTACATCCTCATGTCTATATGCTAGCTAGGGTGCTTGAGAAAGCAGATGTAGGTGTGCATCCTTTTCCTGTAAGGGCAGGGCCTAGAATTGCATATGTCTCTTTATTTCTAAACCCTTTGTTCAGAATTTAGCCCCACACAGTTACAAGGTGCATACTCAGAATGACCTTATGCTAAAAATAAAAACAATACTGGGTGATAGGAATTTGAGTACCAAGGCAGAGTCAGCAGTGAGCCTCCACCACACCCTTTCTTGACATGGTTTAGGCTTCCATGCTCCCTTTAGGCCTGGGGCTGGCCTGCCTGTCACTTTGCATCTGTTCCTTGGGTCACCATGGGGCTGGGGAGGAGCTATGGTATTGGCTAGCCAGCACAGCATCTCTCCTATTTGCCTTGCGTATGCAGCTGGTCTCCACGATACTTTTGGAAATAAGCTTCCTTGGTTATGATGATTAATCTTGTGTGTCACCTTTTCTGAGTCCCCGGGTGTGCACTTACTCAGTCAAGCATTATTTTGGATTTGTCTGTAGGACAGTTTGGATGAAATGACCAGTTGGATTGATAGAGTGAGTAAAGTAGATTGTCATTCACCACGTGGGTGATCTTCCTCTAATTCATTAAAGGACCACATAGAGGGCACTCCTGCCTTGCCACCTGGAGCTAGGATGCTAGCCTTTTCCTGCCTTCAGACCTGAATGGAAACCTCACACTCCTCTTGGGACTTTGTTCATTGAATTGGAAATGCACAGTCAGTTCTCTCAAGTCTACAGCTTGCAGACCACAGACGTTAGGATGTTGGGATTCAGTTTCTAGAACTGTATCAGCCAGTTTATTAAAAGAAACACACAGATGTGTAGTGTGTGTGTGTGTGTGTGTGTGTGTGTGTGTGAGAGAGAGAGAGAGAGAGAGAGAGAGAGAGAGAGAGAGAGAGAGAGCAGGAGAGAGAGTTTGTTGTGGAATATTAATTTAAGATTGTTACATTTGTTTATGCTGTGGAACATTTCTTTAATGATGTGTTTCATTCTTTTATGTTGCATTTGTTTAACTCTGTGAAGCTGTGTTACTTTGCCAATCTAAAATACCTGATGGTCTAATAAAGAGCTGAATGGTCAATAGCGAGGCAGGAGAAAGGATAGGTGAGGCTGTCACACAGAGAGAATAAATAGGAGAAATCTGGGAAGAGGAATGAGGAGCAAGAAAAGAAGGAGCCAGACACAAAATAAGAAGGAAAGAGAAGATATATTCAGAAATAGATAAAGGTAAAAGCCCAGAGGCAAAAAGTAGATGGGATAATTTAAGTTAAGAAAAGCTGGCTAGAAACAAGCCAAGCTAAGGCTTGGCATTCATAAGAAAGAATAAAACTCTGTGTGTGATTTCTTTGGGAGCTAGGTGGTGGGCAAAGAATTAAAAAAAAACACAACAGCATACCTGAGTTACATTTTAGTTAAAAAATGAAAGTAAAGTTAGGCCCTGTATGTAACAGATGGGGGCAGTTGGTGCTGGCAGCCATGATGGAGGATGACTAATCTGGGAATGGATCTAGATCCTCAGGGCCATGTTCTCCACGTGGAGTGTTTCCTTGTCCTCTGGGTCATGTTGCACATGATGAAAACACTGCGTTTGACTCAAAGATGCCATCAGCTGCCTATCAGGAACACTTGATCTCATATTTCCTGTGGTTTCTCCAATCTCCATAGAAACTGTAACATAGAAGTTCACTCCTCACACAAAGGATTTTCTCTGAAATGGTGGGAGGAGGTGGAAAATAAGCACAGCTTCTTTCCTTTCTTCTTCTTTTTCTTCTTTTTCTTCTTCTTCTTCTTCTTCTTCTTCTTCCTCTTCTTCTTCTACTATTAAGAAATTTTCTATTCATTTTACATACCTACCACAGATTACCCTCTCTTCCCTCCTCCCAACCCCCCAGCCTTTTCCTCCAACAAACCCCCCATTCCCACCTCCTTCAAGGCAAGGCCTCCCATGGGGAGTCAGCAGAACCTGGTATACTCAGTTGAGGCAGGTCCAAGCCCCTCCCTGTGTACCAAGGCTGGGCAAGGTGTCCCACCATAGGCACTGGGCACCAAAAAGCTGACTCCTGCACTAGGCTCAGGTCCCAATCCCACTGCCAAGGGGACCCCTAAACAGTTCAAGCTAAACAACTGTCTTGCCTATGCAGAGGGCCTAGTCCAGTCCCATGGGGCTCCATAGCTATTGGTCTACAATTCATGAGCTCCCACTAGTATAGTTGAAGTTTTCTCCAGTCCTGCTCAGCCCCACAGACCCCACAGCCACTTATAAAATAATCACTCAGAAGCTTATATTAATTAAAACTGCTTGGCCATTATCTCAGGCCTACCACTGACTAGCTCTTACATTTAAACTCAGCCCATTTCTGTTAATCTATATGTTACCATGTGTTCTGTGGCTTTACCTGTATGCCTTTATATGCTGCTCCCTGGACAGCAGGCTGGTGTCTGCTGACTTAGCCTTCCTCTTTCCAGAATTCTCCTCTCTGCTTATCCCACCTATACTTCCTATCTGGCTACTGGCCAATCAGGGTTTTATTTATCAACCAAATCAGAGCAACACACATTCACAGCATACAAAATGACATTCCCATCATATTAGTTTGGTTTGGTTGTCTCTCCAGGTTTCCCCATCATGATCTTGATGGCCCTTGCTCATAGAATCCCTCCTTTCTCTCATTGATTGGACTCCTGGAGCTTGGCCTGGTGCTTGGCCATGGATCTCTGCATCTGCTTCCATCAGTTACTGGATGAAGGCTCCCCAGTTTGCGTATGGAGATCTCATTTATTTCTCCTTTGTAGGGCAATCCATGTGTCCCTCTTAGGGTCCTCCTTGTTAGCTAGCTTCTCTGGAGCTATGGGTTGTAGTCTGGTTATCCTTTGCTTTACATCTGGTATCCACTTATGAGTGAGTACATACCATGTTTGTCCTACCTCATTCAGGATAATATTTTCTAGTTCCATCCATTTGCCTCTTTTTTAATGGTGATGGAGAGCACAAAGCCTCGACTCTGGATTGACTGTTGAATCCAGTGAACAAAAAAAGCCAGTATCAACACAGTCGAAGCACAGCCCTAGAAGCAAGAAGGGCTGTGGACACCCTGCTTCTCAGGCTAGGTTCCTGGCTTGAGTTGTCAGCCTCAAACACAAAGCAAGCTCTTCCCATGGCAGAGTTAACATAAGTTTGCCATGCCCTGTGCTTGTGTATGGTTAGGAGAGACCTGCTCATTTCACCAAGACAATGAGAAGAATTAGGTTCAGTCAGCAGTGAGTTTTAGGAAGAAATTAATATAAATTCTGGTTTAATAATTACTGAAAAGCAATCACTAGTGTATGTTCGTAGACCAGAAGTTGATGACAGGTATCTTTCTTTTATATTTTTTAAAAGATTTATTTACTTTATCTGCAATGGTGTTTTGCCCACATGTGTGTCTGTGCACCATGTGTGTGCAGTGCCTGCAGAAGTCAGAAGAAGGAATTGGATCTTCTGGAACTAGAGTTACAGACAGTTGTAGGAGCTGGGAACTGAACCTGGATCCTTAGAAAAAGTAGCAAGTGTTCTTAACCAGTGAGTCATCTCTCCAGCAACCGCCACCTTATTTTTTGAGACAGGGTCTCTCACTGAACCTGAAGCTTTCTGTTTCAGCTGGACAGGCTGGGCATCAGGAGGCCTGGGTGCACTTCAGCACTGGAGTTACAGATATTCACTGCTGTGCCTAGATTTTTCATGGGTACTGAGGTTCTTCACGCTTCCATAGCAAGCGCTTTACCTACTGGCCCATTTCCCTGGCCCCTTACTATTTTATACTACCAAAGGGTCAGTGTTTAAAAAGCATATAGCTTGTATTCAGATATTTCATTGAAAGTAGACAATTTAGCGGTTTTCAGTACATTCTGACTCTAACTATCACCCCTCATTCCAGGACTTCTTCGTCACCCCACAAATAAACCTCAACTATTAACAGCTCCCATTGTTCCTCTTTCCAACCCCTGGAACCGCTAATCTACTTTCTGTGTTCATAAATTTGCCTATTATTGGCATTTAACAAAAATGAAATCTTGGGAACTAGAGAGATGGCTCAGCAGTTAAGAGCTCTGGCTGCTCTTTCAGAAGAGCCTGGTTCAATTCTTATCGCTCACTTGGAGAATCACAACTAATTTCAGCTCTGAGAGAATCTGCCCTCTTCTGGCCTCCATGGGCACTGCTATGCCCAACTTAGACTTTTTTATTTTAAAGATCATTTATTTTTACGTGTGTGGATATTTTATTTTTAAAATAAAAAAGTCTAAGTTGGGCATAGCAGTGCACACTTTTAGTCCCAGCATTTGGGAGGCAGAGGCAGGAGGATCTCTGTGAGTTCAAGGACAGCCTGGTCTACATTGTGAGTTCCAGGACAGCCAGAGAGGGAGACCCTGTCTCAAAACAACCAAACTAAAACAAGACAAAAGACAAATAACTTAGCTGTTATGATCTTCTGTACCTGGGTTCTTCTGCTTTGGCATGTACCAGAACCCATTCTTTCTCATGACCAAACAATATTCCATTATATGGAAACCATATTTAATCCTCTCACTCCTCAGAGGCTACAGCATTTTACATTCCTATCATCGGTGAATGAGAGTCTCAATTTTACATCCATGGGACATGCCAACACATACCTCACCAGCTATCCTGCTACATGCTAGTACTTCCTAATAGTGACATTCAACATCTCCACACTTGTTTTTCCTTTCTTCTCCTTGTGAAGTGTCTACTCATTTTGCACTTTGAAAATCTATTGTTGGTTGAAACTGGTCTTTGGGGGCTCTTTAAATATTCTCTGTCAGATAGTATGGATGTATTTCACGTATTTCCTCCCAACATATGGTCTACTTTTCTGTTTTCTTCTTGTGTCTTGCAAAGAGGGAAAAAATGTTTTCATTTTGGTGCTGGTCCAATTTATTTTGATATTTTTTCTTGGTTTGCAATTTTGGTGTTCTGGCTATCTTTTTTTCTTATTCCAAGACTGTGAAAATTCTGTAACATGTTTTCTTCCATGAGTTTTAGACTTTAGCTCTTGTGTAGTTCTGTGATGCGGTCCGAGTTCATTTTATGGTGTGGAGGGATTTGAAAGTTGGCTTGTTGTTGCTGTTTTTCTGGATATTACACCCAGTTGTTTCAATACTACCTGTTCCCATTCCTTCCTGAATTTCCTGGACATCGCAGGACAGCAAGGACATTGATTTATTTTCACATGGTAAGTCTGTCTTGAATCCTTGAGATAAGCCTCATTTACATACATACATTCATTTTGCATTAGTTGTTGGGTTTGTTTTACTATTTACTTTGTTAGGCTATTTTGTTCCACACCAGTGGTTCTCCACCTTCCTTCTGCTGTGAGACTTTAATACAGTTCTATGCTGTGGTGACCCCAAAATATACAATTATTTTAGTTGCTACTTCATAACTGTAATTTGGCTAATGTTATGAATCATAAATGTAAATTATCTGTGTTTTCCTTTTTTTGTAGTTTGTAAGGTGTGCACTTTTATTAAACTGGTCTCCAGTCAGTGTATAGACAAGCCCTGGCTGCCTCAACATCTCAACCCACTCCCAGGGATACCAAAGCCTTCATACATCAAGTTGGGGGGGTACAAAAAAGGAGGGCCACTCTGGTGGCTGACCATTCAAAAATAAAAACAAAAAAGTATTAAGGCGGAAGATTTTAAAAATTTTGCAATACATAATTTACACAGAAGCAATGTTGTCACCTCCCCGGTATGGACTCAGGGATGGACTCGGCCACTCTTCTCTAGGAAATGGTGGTGGCTTTTGGGAGGGTGAGGGACTTCCTGTAGCCATGTATCTTTCATGGATACTTGGAATGACTATTAAAAAAGAAAAACAAAACAAAACAAAAACAATGTACAATCAAAATCCTCAGCCACAGTGTAGAACTTTGGGGGATGCTTACTCCAGTATCTGTGTTTTCTGATGGTCTTAGGTGAGCCCAGTGAAAGGGTCATTCGACCCCAAGAGGGTTGTGACCCACAGGTTGAGAACCCCTGTTCTATACTGCTAAGGGATCTCCAGTTTTCTTGTAATGTTCTTATTAGAATTGGTATCAAGTTAAGCTAGTCACATGATTGAGTGTTCTCTCTGCATCTATTTTCTGAGTGTCTTCAAGAAGGATATTATTTCCTCCTTAGACAGGATACACCCCTGTAGCAGGCTGACTTCCCTGTAGGAAATGCTGATCTGGAATTTTGGGTGATGACAGGTGTTATAGGTCAGTACCTGTGAAGGGAGAAGGAGAAAGAAGGACTTAATTGAGCTAGCACGCTGTGGCCAATACCCGGGAACTCTGTGCCACATGTGGTTTTAGGTATGGCCTTGCTTAGCTTTGTGGTTATGTGCAGACCACCCAGGAAAGGCTAAGAAAAGGATGAGGCTGCCACATGCTTCTGAGGTAGCTCCACTCACACTAGCCAACTCAGAGCAGGAATTTAGCTCTTTTCCCTCAGCTCTCAGAGAGACTGGTCTCGAGCAGATCTTCTCCTCCATCCATCTCAGTTCAGCAAATTCTGGCTGCTTGTTTTTGCTGCTTTGCTATGAAGTCTCATTAATCTCAGACAGACCTCAAACTTGCTCTAGTTTGAGAATGACCTTGGAGTTCTAATCCCCCCCCCCCTCCACCTCCCGAGTTCTGGGGTTATGGTGCAGCACCACCTGTAGCTTGGTTTTGCCCCATTTCTCTTGGTGTCTGGCTCCTCTGTGCTTCCTTTTGTTAAGAAAATAGTTGGTGTGTATGTGTCTTTCCATGGATCTTTTCAGATTTATAGTTGTTTTCATCACAGCTCTAAGACTGGTTCCTCCCTTTGTGGAACGAGAGGGAAAGGGACCCTTTCAATCTGGCTTCCTTTTACTCCGTCAACTACACAGACCCTTATTATCTTTCTGAGGAATTCACTTTTGACACAGCATTATAATTTTAAGATGTATTTGTCTTTAGCAAACCAAACTTTAAAATCTTGGAAGTACAAAAGGCACCAGTAAACCCCTAGCTTGGAATGTTTGCTGGCGTAAACCTCATCAGATGTCTGCTCTCTCCCCCAGCTCAGCAATATCCCTTTTCAAAAAATAAACTGCATCGCACCAGTGGGTTTTCTGGCAGAACTTCAGAGCCCTCAGCCTAAGCCAGAAGAGCCCTGTTGGTTGTGGCTTTTGCACCAGCTCTGCTCCCAGGCCACGGCAGTAGCAATTTCATGCACCCTATCTCTAACTGTGTGTGCCCTGTGTTCTGCCCTTGGACAGTGTCTTACTCTGGGCTGCTGTAATGGAAATACTTTCCACCTCTTATAGTTCTGGTGGCTGTAACTCCCAGAAGCAGGTGCTGGCAGATTTAGGGTGAGGGCCCCTCCCTAGATTGCAAGTGTCTGACTTCTTGCTATGTTCTCACATGGCAGAAGGAGAGACAGGGGTCTCTGGGGTTCCTTTCATGTCAGCCATAATCCCATTCATAGGGGTTCTCTGCTTACGACCCAATCACCTCTCTCCAAATCTCACATCTCAATAATGTCACCAGAAGGGTTAAGAATTCAACATATGACTATGCTGGTAACATGTTCTGGGGTGCTGGCAAGTCAAATCAGTGGTTTACATCTTCCAAGAAAGAATATTTGGAGGAAAAATTGGATGATTTGAATGAGGTGATCCGAGGCTGGGGGGCTAGCTCAGTTGGTAACATGCTTGGCGTGTAAATAAGGGGACCTGCGTTTGAACTCTGGTACCTGTGGGTGAGGGGGAAGAATGAGAGGATCAGAGGGCGACTGTTCTCCACATCTGTCATTTCCACCAATCACTAGGTAGCGTACGACAGGCACTGAACAGACACTTGGTTACTGGGTAATGTGAAATTTCATACTCAGTGTAACTGGCTCTTCTCCTTCATTAAGTCAGCTCATTGTCAGCCTGCAGAAGAAATCATCGCTTTGTTCTGGCTCTTGAGAAAGAATGACAGACCAGAAGCAGGAATGGATAAGAACGCTCGCACATGTGCGTGTGCTCTGCGGGGCGCTGAAGCTAACGGAAACGCTCTTATTATTCTGTGTTCTGCTCTACAGAACCTCCCATAATCGTCTTCTGTAGTTAAATTTGACTCTATTGCCTCTTATTGTGGCAGGAATGTGAAGAATGAGGGGCTCACAAGCCATTTGTGTTCAAATAGGCTGCAATTAAAAAAAAATCCCAGGCAAGCATGGTAAGCTTAGACATAAGAAAATTAGAGAGGAAAAAAACATTGAGAAGGGAATGCTAACTCAGTTATAAGCTGCCCGGCAGGAGAAAGACAACAAAGCACAGTGTCAAGGGATGAGGAAACCGCAGCCAGTGTAAACTAGCCAGTGGCAAAGAGAAGAGGTCTTCAGACCTCAGAGACTACTGAATTAAGAACGCTACTTCAGTTTTAGAAGAAAAGTTCCAGGCGATGGCATGTTCTTAATGTAAAAGAAGATCGATGATCAGAAAATAGCCAGCATCAGGCTATATCACAGAACAAAGGAATAAATAGACCCCAGCTACATTTTTTAAAGCTGCTGAACTGAAGTTCAAAACAAAACCCACCACCATTACCAACTTAAAAACAGACAAACAAACAAATAAACAAAAACCTTCTGCTAAGGACACTCATCTACCTTTTTTTATACTTTCTCAACCATTTTGATGCTTCCCTTCTGGGTGGTCAGATCCCTGGTCACTGTGTCTCCACAATATGCTATTTTTATTTCCGGTCACTGCTGGTTTCTACCCTGTTCTATAACCACATTCTGAAAAAAACACAGGACCACACGGACTGCCGATGGGCCTTCATTTTCATACCCTTGTGATTCCTCTGGCAGTTTATTGCTGCCTTGATGGAGGTCGGGTGGTTACTGCAGCGGGCTCCCAATGGTCTACAAGAATATAAGCAATGCAAAGGATTCCAATAACAAAAGCAATTCTCCTTTCTAGAGAGCCTACTATAGGCAGTGTCTGCCTATGTGATATTGGGTTTAAAATGTACCATACCTTATGAGATTTAAGCACTTCTGTATTAAAACAACAACAACCAAAATTTCAAGATGCTAAGACACCTCAAAAACAGCTGTTGGAAACATGGGTTTAGGTTCTGTTCTAAAGTCAGTATATAAAACAAAAGCAGTTTATACACCAAAACAACCTTGAGGTCTGTGATGGATTAGGTGTGCTCCACTGTACCTCCCTCATGAAAATTAAAATCCGAACAGAAAATTAAAATCTCTAAAGTCTGAGAACGGAGAGTTGATAGTAGACAGGTTAGGAAGGGAAATAAAATGGTGGAGAATGGCTGATACAGGGCCAGGTTGCTTTTCCTTTTGATGGCTCCCCCATCTTCTGGCTTATACTGAAAAGCAGCCCAGTGCTGGACCTCTGGAGTTATGAGCAGACAGCTACAAGATGAATACTCACTTTTTAGGTGGAGAAAGAAATGGGAAGTGGGCTCCTGGAAGGTCAAGTGTTAGTAAAAAGGCCTCCTTCCTGTGATGTTCTGTTTCCACTCGCCCATTCTTACTCTGTAGCAGCAAGATGCTGTGGGATGGTGGGTACTGATGAGAAGACATCTATCTCTCATGGACCCTGTGTCTTCCTGCCGCTTTGTCCTGAGGATGGATAGAGCCTCTGAGGGGTGGGACGGTATGAGGAGGATGAAAATCTACTTCCTAGCCATGGAACCAGGAAAACGGACCTTTGAGAATCAGAAAGGATGAGGTGGGGTGGAGTGGAAATCCCAGAGAGAAGAAATTAGACAGAGATGTCCTAAATCTGTGCACCCCACCCTGGTCTCTCCAGAGCTGGAGCAGGAGAGTAAAAGGGCTCGGAGAACTGAGCCACAGCATGGGCCATGACACATCCCAGGCCCGGGCAGCCTAGTGTGGGTCAAACACCAAGAGGACGGAAAAAGTTTTGAAAACGAACCAGACACAGAAATTGTGTTGTGCAAAGTGTGGGTCAGGATTCACACTCTGAACCTCATCAATCTAATGCATGCTGAAAGAAAAAACAGTTTCTAGAGGATTTAAACACGACCAGAGACTCAAAATATTCTCCATGCTCATGGCAATCACTCACCACATGGCGAACCAGGAAACATCTTACCAATTCCATTGGGGAAAATGGCCACAGAGTCTGTTTCGGGTTCTCTAAGGAACAGAGCTGATGGAATGAACACCTATTAAAAGAGAATTTGCTAGATTGGCTTACACAGTATAGTCAGAATAGTTCCACAGTAGCCTCATATCAGAGAGGCTGAGAACCTGGTAGTGCCTCAGTTCACCAGGCTGGATGCCTCAGCACTCCTAATCTGGTGTGGAAGGCCTGGAAGATTCCTGAAGAGCTGCTGGTTATCAGATCACAGCCAGAAGAAGCTGGGCTCATGTATCACTAAAGGTTTCATCAGTGGCGGCAACAAGGTAGATGAACTTGCCAGTGAGAGTGAAGGCCATGTGGGTAGAATGTAAAACTCCAGTGTCGGGAATGCAGGGTAGTATCCCAACTGACCACCACGGACATTCAAAAGATAACAAGGGAATGCCATAGTGATATAGTGTCAACACCTTAGAGGAAGTGGACCTACTCTTCCTAAGACGCCAACTACCAAAACTTACACAAGGAGACATAGATTACCTGATTAGTTTTGTATCTATTAAAAAAGAAGAGATCATAGTTCAAAACCACCTTGCAAAGGAATCTTCATGCCCAGATAGCTTCAGCGGGGATTATACCAAATATTTACGGAAGATGTATTATCAACTTTACGTGTTCTCTACCCATTCTCTGAGGCCAGAATAAGTTGAGTGCAGACCTGGAGAAATACAGGGGGAGGAAGGGAAGGCAGGGGAGAAAAAAAAATTTCCGATCTAGAAAATCCATTATCAGTTTTCATAAGCTTACACAAACTCCTACCATATGGCCCAGCAAAGGGAAATGAATTTTTATGTTCCCATAAAAATCTGTAAAATGCTCACAGTAGCATTATTTATAATCACTTAGCAGAACCCAGCAGCCTGTGCTTGGCAAATGGGTGAACACAGTGTGTCAAAGTAGAGTACACTACCTAGGAATGAACCTGTGGTACTTTAGATGCGTGGATAAATCTCAAACAGGCTCTTGTACATGAGAGAAATGAAGGCTCAAACATTGTCCAAAACGTTGCTATAGTCCTCTAGTTACCCTTCTGTCGCTGGGATCAAACACTCCGGCTGGAAGAAACTTGGGGAAGAAAGGATTTATTTGGCTTTCATTTCCAGGTCAAAGTCCATCACTGAGAGAAGTCAGGACAAGAACTAAAGCACAAGCAGTGGAGAGACAGTAGTCTCACATCAATCATGTGTCTCACAGACATGGCCACAGGACAATCCGATTTGGAAAACTCCTCAACTGAGACTATCTCAGATGACTCTAGGCTGTGGCAAGTCCACAGCTGAAAGCTGAGATATCTACTTACATGGTGTTCAAGAAGGACCCAAGCTAGAGACCATATGCCGGTTGTTAAGAGGTTAGAGGTAAGAGGTAGAACATGTGACCGCTGGGAGCGGCCTGTGTGAGTCTCTCAGGGATAAAAGGACTAAGTGGCAACTTGCCTGGAAGGTAATTTCAGTAATCAACGCATTCAAACAAACAAACAAACAACTCACAGAGCTGTAAACAAAAAGTTAGTTTTACTGTGTTCAAATTTAAAAAACGTGTTGGAAATGTATTCTTGACAGTTCCTTACAACTTGGACCCCTGGACTGTGATTGCCAGAAACAGACAGCAGAAGCTCTGAAGCTGGGGGACTTCCTCCTGCCAGAGTGTCTGAGTATGTTCTGTGCAAGTGACTACTCTAGTCCCCATCAGGGGTCATCCAAGCCTCATTCCTGCTTTCTCAGGCCTTTACTCCCTAGTTCCACACCTGGTGGAAGGGTTCTCCACACCAAGTGGTAGTACTGAGGAAAACTCAGAAAAGCATTAAGAAAGCTGAAACACTCAAAGACCGGAGGGAAAAGAAACAAATAGAATGTACGCCGGTGAGTCCCATGTGTCAACCTCTAGGCTCCCAGTAGGCATCAGCTGGGACCTGGACAGTGTTCTCCTGTCGCTTCCCATGTCCAGAGCTTTCTTACAGCAAATGCTTCCTGGATTGAAGAGGTCATCACCGAAAACCATTTAATTAAGAAGAGTCTGATTGGATTTTGTTTCTTTTCCCTCTGTTAAAGAAGATCCATTTGGCTGGGTGGTGGTGGCGCATGCCTGTAATCCCAGCACTCGGGAGGCAGAGGCAGGCGGGTCTCTGTGAGTTCGAGGCCAGCCTGATCTACAGAGTGAGTTCCAGGAAAGGCACAAAGCTACACAGAGAAACCCTGTCTAAAAAAAAAGATCCATTTGGTGTTTGTGGCTCTTCTTCAAAATGAGTCCTAACAGATGTTCATTTGTTTGTTTTTTTGTTTTTGTTTTTGTTTTTGCATTTTTAGTCTATTAGTGAACAGTCTGTCTCTGTGTCATTGGCTAAGGTCAATGTTGCTTTTTATACAAAAAGCAAGGATGCCCTGAATCTATGCTGAAGGTCCTGTGTTGATTTATGGCCCCTTGTTTGAGAAAATGAAGTTGATGGATGACTGATTATGAAGAAAATGGTAAGTGGAGAGACTCTTCCAGACTGTAGTTAGTGCAAGATGACATTATATGTATTCTAAGGGACACCTTGGAAAGAGGTGTCCTGCCATGCTGTACATGACAGTCTAATTAATGGTCGGTTCACTTTGCAACTCTGGGTAGTTCCTGCAAGCCTTAACTTTGGCTTCCAGTATCAGGTGAAGGCATGCAAAGCCAGAGGAATTGAGAGTGTTTTTCCTCTTCAAAGCTGCTTTCTGATGATGGAACACAGTTTGTTCTGGTGACTATCCCCACTCTTGACACAGCCAGCTGTACTCCTTGACATTTCTTATGAATTGAATTGCTCCCACCAGTAGGAACATGGCTTTGGCAAGCATCGGGGAAAGCCATGCTACCTGCTGCTGGCCAGCCCTTCTGTGAAGAAGCCAGTCTAGCAGAGAATTCATGCTAAATGCTAGTGTGAGATTTCACATGTGTAAGCACAGCGGTGCTATACTTTCTCAATGCTTTATAACGGTTACTTGGATAGCATTTGCCTTACTTGGTCCTAAGTGGCCACATGTGCAGTACCTGTAATTGCTTCGCAGAGGGCGGGACTGTGAGGCACTGGTATTGTGGAACTGTGTCACTGGAGGTGGGTTTTGGGGACCTGAAGATCCTGATGCAGAACTCTTGGCTCCTTCTCCTGCACCATGTCTGCCTGTGTGCCGCCATGTGCAGACCACCCAGGAAAGGCTAAGAAAAGGATGAGGCCGCCATAGGCAGCTGAGGCAGCCCTGCTCACACTAGTCAACTCAGAGCAGGAATTCACCTCTTTTTCCCTCAGCTCTCAGAGGGACTGGTCTCGAGCAGATCTTCTCCTCCATCCATCTCGGTTCAGCAAATTCTGGCTGCTTGTTTTTGCTGCTTTGCGATAAAGTCTCATTCATCTCGGACTGACCTCAAACTTGCTCTAGTTTGAGAATGACCTTGGAGTTCTAATCCCCCCCTCCACCTCCCAAGTTCTGGGGTTATGGTGCAGCACCACCTATAGCTTGGTTTTGCCCCGTTTCTCTTGGTGTCTGGCTCCTCTGTGCTTCCTTTTGTTAAGAAAATGGTGTGTGTGTGTGTGTGTGTATGTGTCTTTCCATGGATCTTTCCAGATTTATAGTTGTTTTCATCACAACCCCAGTCTTATCTTGGCCAGCATAATGTTTAGCAGGTCACGGCTTTGCCTATGTACTGAAAAGTAACTATGTTCCCATTAGTCCTCATAACCACAAAGCTCATTTTGGGCAAAGCTCCCTTGAAAAGCAAAAGGCAATGTGAAAAGTAGCAGGGATCATCACATTTGGAAGAGAATGCCAAAGCCAAGAACCACAGTGCCAAGCAGACACCTGTTAGGACTCATTAATGGTGAGTACAAATGCAGACCACCTCTATGTTCCATGTAGGCTCTCTAAAGCATTGATCAGAAATCAATACAAAAGAAGCCAGGTGGCTGTGGCATACACCTTTAATCCCTGCACTCAGGAGGCAGAGCCAGGCGGATCTCTGTGAGTTCAAGGCCAGTCTGGTCTACAGATCGAGATCCAGGATAGGCACCAAAATTACACAGAGAAACCCTGTCTTGAAACCCCCCCCCCAAAATAAAAAGAAAGAGAGAGAGAGAGAGAGAGAGAGAGAGAGAGAGAGAGAGAAAAGAAGGAAGGAAAGAAGGAAGGAAGGAAGGAAGGAAGGAAGGAAGGAAGGAAGGAAGGAAGGCAAAATAAATGACTGAACTGTGTTCACACTATAAAGAAGGAACAAATAGAACACAGTACATTTCTCATTATGGCACTTTAGCTGAACATTTGTGTAGCCAGAGAATCCTCACAGTATTCCTGAATGGCACTTATTCTGTGCTTACATGAACTATGCACTACCCCTCACCCCCAGAATGCCTTGGTAGCCCTGGAAATATGCATGGCTACGCATGTGCACACGTTGGGTTTGCTTCTACTGTCATATGAGGCCATCACAAACTACTTGGTGTTATAAGGCTGCTCAATTGATGAATTAGATAGTTTTCTGTTGGAAGTAGAACACCATGACCAAAAGCAACTTAACAGAAGAAAGAGTTCATCTTGGTTTAACGTTCCTGAGGAATAAGAGAGGCTGGAGCAGGAAGCTGAGAGCTCACATCTCCTACTGTAAGTAGAGAGAGCAAACTGGAAGAAGAGGGAGGCTGCAGAATCTTTAAGCCCACTGCCCGTGACATACTTCCTCCAGCAAGGCTGCAACAGCTAACCTCCCTGAACAGTGCCACTAAATGGGAACCAAGTACTCACGCACCTGAGCCTATGGGCAGCATCTTTCATCCAAACCACCGTCCTTAATGATAGACACCAGCTCTCAAAGTAGGAGTTCCCATTTCGGTTGTCTAACTCTTATTAACTACTTGAATAGACCCAGATATTTAAGAAAGGTAATTTTTCTCTCCAGTCAGTTGTTGAATCTGAACCTGCCTTTTGAAAAGGAGAAGAAAAGGTCTGTGCTATTACAAAAATACAGTAATTGGATGTTGATAATTTTGAGCCAAAGAAAATGTGTTCTTTTTAAAATTACATTTTTACCTTGAATCAAACTTTTAAATAGGCAGGCTGAATTAGTTTAAGGCTATCTTAAAAAGGGAAATTATTAAGCAATCATACACTTAACAAATGAGAAGTTCCTTGGGGAGGAAGGAGACCATTGTAGTCCATTGTGTCTAAGTTTTACTTGCAAAGTTTGTAAAGAATTTAACATGGTTGAATCTCTCTATTCAACTGCGATTTTTAATAGCATAATGCTAATGAGGTAAAATATGGTTGGTTCTTTATAAAATATTAATCTTTCATGAACATATAGTCTTTAAATTTGTAAGAAGTTATAAAAGGTTTTAAAACTTAATTTGCAAAAAGCTTTTTTTTAATTTTGTTTTTTATTGAGATAGAATCTTGCTATATAGACATAGCTAGTGTGGTAATCACTATATAATCCAGTTTGGCCTTGAACTCATGGCAATCCTCCTGCCTCAGTGTTGTTCCTACTGCAATTACCGGTGTGTGTGTGTGTGTGTGTGTGTGTGTGTGTGTGTGTGTGTGTGTGTGCAAGTGCTATGGTACACATATGGAAGTCAGAAGACAACTTGTAGGTATCAGTTATTTCCCTTCCATCATGTTCTGGAGAAGAAACATTTCCATGGTTTCTGAAATCCAAACTTAGGTCTTCAAGCTCAACAGCAAATGCCATTGCCCACTGAGACATCTGCGATACATTTAAAAAGAAATTACAAATATCATCACATACCTTGTCTGATACACTTTAGCATGCATTATAATAAAGTTGCTTTATAAAATGCTTTTGATAGTGAAGAAGTCCAAAATCATGGAGCCAGACATTATGTGCATATCTGCAATATCAGAAACCAGACATTGAACACAGGAAGACCTCAAGTTTGAGGCCAGCCTAGGCTACATATCTAATCTACAAAGAGATCCTATCTCAAAAACAAACAAGCAAACAAACAGCAACAAATAAATAAAGAATCAAATCTTACAATGTTTGGATAGGAAAATAACACCCTTGAATTGTATAAAAATAGTCATAGTTGCAATTTATATACTTGGATGAACTTCAGTGTTTTTAAAGTTAAGGCTCAGAAAATAAAGACCCTCTTAGGTAAAGACCACTCTGGTGACTGCTTTAGGTTTGTTTCTGTTGCTGCCCTGATGAAAAGAACTTGGGGAAGAAAAGTTTCTTTTAACACGCAGTTCCAGGTGACAGCCCACCATCGTGGAGAATTCAAGGGGACAAGAGCTTAAGGCTAGTCACGTCACATCCACCATCAAGAGCAGAGAGAGAACATGTGCATGCGTGCCAATATGCAGCTAACTTTCTCCCTTCTGATACAGTCCAGGGTCCAGCCCATGCAATGGGGCTACCATATTCAATACGGATCTTCCCACCTCAACTGTCTTAATGAAGAAAAGCATCCCACAGGCCGACCTAATCTAGACAGTTCCTTACTGAGCCTCACTCCCGGGTGACTATAGATTGTGTCAAGGTGACAATGAAAATCAATCGTCACAAATGCCCCCTTTGTCTCTCTCTTGTCCTTAAAGTCTCATGTTTGTCTCATAATCCAAATTGCTATTTGTATGAGTTAGGGTTCCCTTGAGGAACAGAACTGATAAGATGAATATATACTTATATGTAATATCAACATGTGATTATTCATGCATTTATAAATGTATGGCTACATAAATAGGTATGATATGTATAAATTTTATATATATATATATATATATATATATATATATATATATATAATTTATTAAGTATGCTTACATCAAAGGAGTAGCAGCAGCTGAGTCATATCTGAGAGACTGAGAATCCAGTTGTTGGCTCAGCTCACAAGACTTCTTGCCTCAGTAGTTCCAACAGAGTGTCAAAAACCTGGAGGGTTCCTGGAGAGCCACTGGTCTTTAGAGAATGATGGAAGCCTGGAAATACTGGTTCTGATGTCAGAGAAAGATCCAGCTGAAACAGCAGCAAGGTAAACCAACTCCATGACAACAGGAAAGATAAAGCAAGTAAAAGGTGAATAATCTTCCTTCTACTGTGTCCTTTTGATCTGGTCTGCTACAAGTAGATGTCATCCACATTTGGGGTGGGTCTTCTGATAAACCAGCCTGCCTCCATCTTGGGCTTGAAAGCCATCTTATAGTAAAGACAAACTAGATTCATTCCTGTTTATGATTAAACCTGTTTCCCAAGGATTGGACTATGCACCACCTATAACCCTAACTACAAATGGTTCTGTACTGCCTGTTCCAGGAAATGGCAACCATGTCTTTGTTTCTAGACCATGTTGTGACTACTTTGTTACTACCTTGTTATGATCACTTTGTTATGATCACCTTGTCATGACCGCCTCATTATGACTATCTTGTTACTACCTCATTATGACCACTTTTTTTGTGACCACCTTGCTATGATCACCTTGCAGCCATGTCTGTTACAGGAGGTTGCTGAAACCAATTTGTTATGCTTATGCTCTACTTCTGTGTGCCTGTTTGCTTGCTAAATCCCCTCTCTTGGAACTCGCCTATGCCTAAGCTATGAACACCCTTATCTTCTCCATGACCAAGGCTGATCCCACTTTAGGGGAAGGCACCTGTGTACACAAATTTAAAAAGTTTGCTCCATTTTGGCCATTTGGGTCAGTGGTCTTTCTCTTTGTGTCTGTGGGATTAACACTTCCCACAAAAATTAAGGCAACCAGCACAATTTTTCAGTTGATGCTTTCTATGCAGGTGATTCTAACTTATGAAAAGTTGAAATTAAAATCAACTCTACCTTCCAACTTTAATAGTCTCATAGTCCTTAGAACTTCTAACACTTTAAAAAAAAACTCAAAGATTGTTAACTGTGAGCTCTTATTAAAAAATTACAATGGCTGGAGAGATGGCTCAGAGGTTAAGAGCACTGACTGTTCTTCCAGAGGTCCTGATTTCAATTCCCAGCAACCACATGGTAGCTCATAACCAAGGAGATCTGGTGCCCTCTCCTGACCTGCAGGCAAAACACTCATTGTATACAAAGTAAATAAATAAATTTTAAAAAATTACGAACTTCCAACACATAATGGTATAGAATAAACATGGAAGAATTGGGGCTTATCAAGGAGTGATCGAGACCAAGCCCAGCAAGGAAAATAGCAAATTCTGCATCTCCATGTCTGGCATCGAGGACTCAAGATATAACTGGCTAAGTTCTAAAGGGCTTTAGCAGATCCACCCCTCCAGATCTCCCACCTCAGCACATACAGAGTATCTGTTATGCCACTACACTTCCCACCTGTGTCTCTCCTCGGGGCATGTCCCATAGTTATGGAACCCCCAGTTTCCTGGTCTCCACTATAGCTTAGGCTCCACTTTTACAACTATTATGCAATGGCCTTTTTACTTGGACCCCAGTCCTGCCACACACTGCCAGGCCTTAGCTGCTCTCTATGACCTCCCTCTTCAGCCATTCATCATTGCCATCAGCACCAGCACCACATGGACAACACTTACAACACTGTCAAATTCTGTGGCCAGCTAGAGCTGGAGCCTGGCCTCCCAGACCACAGCTCTGTGTGTTGACATACTCTCCTAAGCAGCATTTTCAAGGGACAGGGAGCCCCTTCAGTTAGACTTTCTCTCTTCAAGTGCATTCAGACCTTCACAAGCTGAAGCCTCTTAAGAGTTTTACTTCAAGACACCCTATTGTCCTAGTGAAGGACAGGAGGGTTCACTTCAGTGGTGTTGATCTTTCTAACAGTCACAACCACTTTCTTAACATCAATCTAAATGCACTCCCAGCATGAAATTCCCTCAGCCAAATGAATTAGTTCTGGGAGAGGGACAATTAGGAAAGGCTTTCTTGAAGAAGTGGTATTCAAACCAATCCATTGAGGCTAAGAGACATTTGAGGAGACCTAGGTGTGAGTTGGTGGGAAGATTCCACACAGGAGGAGCAGCATGAGCAAAGGCTTACGGTAGAACTTGGAACTGGTTCTTCCTAGACACTCATGCAGAAGTCTTCAGCAGTGGTAAGACCACCCTGCTTCTGAATCTCATTCCTTGCTTTCCCTGTTAGTCAACTTTCTATTGTTTTGATAAGATACTTGAGATAATCAACTGACAAGGAAAAACACATAGGTTTTAATTCATGGTTACAGCTTCAGAAGTTTTGATCTGTGGTCACTTGGACCCATCTATTCCTTTGGGCCTGTGATGAGATAGCATATCAGTTAGCAATCTTACTTACTACACTCTACCTAAAAGCTCTACTACCTTCCAATAGGGCCATAGACTGAAGCCAATGCTTTCAACATACATGCCTTAGACTCTAAAGCTTAGAGGGACATTTAAGACTGAAGCTGACAACACACCCCCATGGTTAGGCATGGTTGCACATGCCCGGCAGGACCTAGTCACTTCCGCTTAGTCATTTCCAGGTCAAACATCTCATGTGACCCAGGACCTTGGCATAAAGCACACATAGAATAGTCACATGGGCCTGTGTGTGCAGGCGCAGCCCTGTCTTTACAAGCCATTGCCATGATTCCCAGGCCTCTTCACACACGTGTCTTTCCTCAGGCCTGTGCACATCTGTCCCTCTCCCTTATCTTAATAAAACTATTGTTAGAGGATTCTGTCGTGTTTTGTGACTTTTCCTTGCAGGGTAAGAGTGCGTAAAAACCAACACCTGGTTTACCTATAGTTCTTTCCACAAATAGTCCTGGTCTCCACCCACACCTATGCCTTCTCTACCAATGGGGGTCTAGACGTTAGACAGAGTCCCCGATTAGCAGACAAATAGGGAGAGGAGCCATAACTAAGAAATCAAGATGGTGAACTTCCAAGATGACTGGCTTCTTCTTTACTCTCCTGACCTGAGACAAAAGCCTGGTAGCTTAAAACATGTTACCATTTTGGGATTATGATTGTGTTTGTTTTCTCTGCCAGTTAAAAGAATTAAAAGGCAGGAAAATTCTGAAACTTGACAAGCGGCAGTGGAGAAATCTTTAACACAACAGGAACAGACAGAATCAGCAGTTGAAGAAAGGTGTTTACTGGGGTGAAGAAACACACACATGCAGCAGACACATAGAGAAAAAGACCCCCTGCTTTTAGGGGTCTTGAGATGCCCAAAAATCCAGTCTCACTTCAAGGGCTGGGGTATTTGAAGTCTCTGAAGGGTCTTCCTTCCCTAACTTCAGATTGGTCCATTTAATGAAAGACTGGATGGCTGACTGGCCCACAACTGCTGTGTAACTTGTCCTGATCTGATCTTGAACCTTACTGACAGGAGAAAAAGTCCACAAGGCCTTTGGTATAAACTGACATACTTTCTTCTCAGGTCAGGAGAATGAGGAAGAAAGCAGCCAATCTTGGAAGTTCACCATTTTGATTACTTAGTCATGGCCCTGCTAGTCGCCTGCCTATCAGAATCTGTCTAACTCTTGGTTCCTCATCAGCTTTGCTTACTCCACTTATATCTCTAAAAAACCAATAGGCAGCATGGCATTCTTCAAGCACATTTTGAACTTCTCTGTTTTTAGAATTAAGAGTCAGTAGTGCATACATCAAGAACAATGTGCATAAATAGAAGGGGAAAGACTAAAAAGGCCTCCATTCCCAGGCTCTCCTAGCTTACCAAACGCTGCCTTCTGTCTGCTGAATTACTCCTTTGTATTCCATATTGTTTACACACAGGGGTGTGTGTGTGTGTCCCTTTTTCAAATTTTGCTTATCTACTGTGCTTCCTCAGGATGCTATGGGTTTTTCTAAGAAGGACCATATGAATAATAAAAGCTTACCTTGGGAATAAGAGTCTTTCATCTCTCAGGCCTTTGCCTGTCTCCTGTAGGATTCTGTGCTTCTCTTCTTCCATATTAGCATAATGCTAAGACTGTGTATTGAATCTTCAATCAGACTCCCTTTGTAATGTTAGTAGATTGTAACCTTAGGAAAGCAGACCACATCGCAGGTTGATTGCCATCCAGCCGTTAAGGGTCGGTTTATACTGTTTTGTGGAAACCTCCCTTCTTATCACCGAGGAGGGGTGGGGGTAGGGGTAGGGCTTCATCCATCATTTCAGCTGAAGGTTATTTTTGTAGAATTTCTTTCTGAGACAGTAGATTACTGTACAATCTAGGGCAGAAGGTAAGACAGAAAACTTCACTCTTGATAAAAACAAAAGGAAATGGCCAGCCTGGTCTCTCTAGAGCACAACAAGAGGCCAAATCAGATCACAGAATTCTTTGATTTACTGAGTGAACTCATAATTCTTTATTAAGTGACCTCCCGGGCTTGGGATTTCTAAGCTATGAGAAATGATAGGTCACCATTCCAAAACAAGAGATTCCAGCCTGTGCTGCAAAGAATTATATAGCCATGGGGACAGAAGGTCAGAACCAGAAGCTTAACTTTTATGTTCCATAAAATGAGAAGTTCCTGCTGGAATCTGAGCTCAGCTCTCACAGAGGTTTAGAGATTTCACCCACACCATGATCGCCTTGGGTTTCTTCTCGCAGCAACTCTGTGTGGTAGGCAGGTCAACTATTACTCTCCTCACCAGGCCAAGGAAGAACCAGGAGCCATTGAGGTTCAATGACTTATGTAAAATAAACAAAGCTGAGGCGGGTCTTGACTCATGGAGAGAGCCAAGATTTCTGAATACAACCAAATGTTCCTGACTTCCTAAGGACAATTAGGCTTTCAGGAATTAGTTCTCTAATTCCCAATACATTTCTTTACCAGTCAAGTACTAAATTGCTCTTCAGAATGTGTAGTTGTTGGACCATTGAGTCATGGTGGCCAAGCAGGAATTTCTTTGCTTACTCATTTAGCAACTATTGATTAATTTGTGTGTGGTGTGTGAAGCTTTTCTAACTAGAAGTTGAAGAGGAGGGGCAACCGTGTCACATACAATATAAAATGTGGTCATAGGCCAAGTTAGACATTTGAGGACAGAGTTATAATTTGCTTTGCTGGCCTGGCATCATGAATAGGTAGTTTATGAGTTGTATAGAGAACCAAGTATCTCAGGCTTGATTTTTCCATTTGGTTTAAAGAGTTCCGATGAAAATGTTTTATTTTTTAGGAAAAGAAATGAAAATGAAGTGAGAGATAGAGGAAGAGAATAGCAGGAATTCAACATCCAGATAATTCTCAATTCTAGCCATGTATAATCATTTAACAGCTTGCCAAGGACTCAGCAGCTGGTCACTGGTACCAGAATAAATCTTTTTATAGGCAAGCAACCTGTCTCTTTTTCATTTAAAATTCAGCCTAAAGCTAATGTATGACTTTGACCTGTTTAATTTTGCTTAAATGTCCTTAACTTGATTAAATTTAAAAAAAAATTATACTCACTCTTTTTTTCTTCTCTTTGTGATAAAATCTACCCGTTATTCCCTAGTGGAGAACTCCAGGATTTTCAGAAACATAGGATTGAAAAAGAAGAAAAAAGACACTGTGTAGCCTTCTTTTAGCTGGATGTGGCCATTTGGTGAAATTCTGGTCAATGTGATAGAATCTGATTTGTACAACAATTACATCATAGTAATCACGCTAGTTCCCACCTTACCCATGGTACCACTTTCTGTGGTTTCAGTTACCCTCTGAATATTACAAATGGAAAATTCCAGAAGTAAAGAATATGTAAGGCATAAGTGTGTACAGTTCTGAGTGGTGTGATGAACTCCACACTCCTCTGCTGTATTCTGTCCTGGGTATGTTGTGTACCCACACTACACACCATGCTCACCTGTCAATCACTGGGCCCCTGCCCCAGTTACCAGACTCACTGTTGTCAGTGTGTGCTGACTGTGTTCAACTCTTTTATTCTATTATGTTTTATGGCTTTATTAGCCGTTGTTCTGTTTTATTATGTTGTTACTTTCCTAATTAATCCATTTTTGTTATGGGTAAATATAGATAGGACCCCCCCACCCAGTATATAGTGAACTCAGTATTACCCCCCTGGGGGCCTTGAAACACATACTTTGCAAAGGAGGATGCAGAGTGGTGGTGGCAGAAAGCTGGCTATGCTTCTCCTTTCTTCTCTCCTGCCTGTTAAAGTAGGCAGATGGAAGAGCCACCCTGGTCAATAACATTCAGGTACATTTAAAGACAGCTATCCAAAAGGTAGCAGGACTCTGAGCTCCTGATCATTACTGTTTCCTTCCTTCCTGATCCAGGCTGTTTCCATCTCCCCTGGCCACTTACACATCCAGAAGTTTGCTAGAAGGATGAAAAGGTAGGTGGGCACATGGCTGAGACTTCTTACAGTCCTGTAGTATGCAGCTCTCTTATCGGGAAAAATATCATGCAGAGTCTGTGGAAATTCATTTTGCAGAACTATTTGGCCTCTCTGCCTTCTGTGAGGGGTTCACTCTACCCCATCAATAGAAATGCAGCATGGGGTGTGATGTTTGCAAGCAGGGGATCCCTTTTGGAAGCTGGTCATGCGAGACCCCCTTTGTCTATCATCTTTCAACATTCCATTCTCCTACAAGAAAAGCAGATAGATATCCAGTCACAGTCTAGTCTTAAGTGTGTAAGACTCTTGAGTCAATTAAAACATAACTGCATTTTCTTCCTGCCTTTGGGAGCAGAAAATGCTAGTTGTTCCCCAAAATTATTATTATTATTATTTTAACTATTTAACTTTATGTGTATAAGTATTTTGCCTGCTTGGTGCCTTTGGAGGCCAGGAGAGGGTTTTGCATCCCCTGAAACTGGAGTTATAGACAGCTGTGAGCTGCCATGTAGGTGCTGGGAATTGAACTTCAGTCCTCCAGAAGAGCAGCCAGTGCTCTTAACTGCAGGGATATCTCTCTAGAGAGTCCCCAGCAGTATTTAATTATTGACTGGGTACATTTCCAGAGCCAAAGTCCCAGATGCCAACTAAGAGCCAACCTGATAGGAAGCTTTACATAACAGATCCACTAGGTTAACTCTTCTGCATAGGACTGCTCTAGATTTTATCTGAGAGAAAACCATGTCTAGCTTGTGTAAGGCGATATGTCTCTAGGTTTTGTTCAGTTCTCTCTCTTTTTTTAAAGATTTATTTATTTATTATGTATACTGAAGCGGGTGCCAGATCTCATTACAGATGGTTGTGAGCCACCATGTGGATGCTGGGAATTAAACTCATGACCTCTGGAAGAGCAGTCGGTACTGTTAACCTCTGAGCCACCTCTCCAGCCCTTGTTCAGTTCTCTTAACCAAAGCTAATTTCAAGAAGTATCTGTCCTTCTTATGCTTGACACATCGGCAGATTTCAGTCTTAGTGTCCATCTTTACAATGGGGGCAGAGGCTTCCAGCAGATTGACACAGGCTCATCAGGCAACACGGTTTCTTATTTTCAAATCCTACATGGACTGCAAGTAGTATATCCACTTACAAAAGGGCTCACTGCTCCACTGACCTATTTATCATGCTGGGAGCACAGAGGTCCTTGGTCCCACAGGTCACCAGGGAAACCAGGAATGCTAAGCAGGCAGGGTTGTCTTTTCAAAGAAAAAGATATATAAGCTGTTTTTCCACCTAGAAGGCTAGGAATTGGAGGTGATTAATAGCTCTGTGATCTGAATTATCTGAAGAGCCAGGTCACATCAAGCTCCCACAACCAGGGCCAGAGATAGCTAATATTCTAGGTGAATTTTTTCTTTTTCTTTTTCTTTCTTTCTTTCTTTTTCCTTTTTTTTTTTTTTTTTTTTTTTTTTTTTTTTTTATACTATCTAAGGGCCAGGTGGTATCAAGCTCCCACAACCAGGACTGGAGAGACTTAATAGTCTAGATGACCCTTACATTATCTGTTAGCCAGGGGCTCCCACAACCTCCCACAGCTAGGACCTGAAGTGGCCAATAACTCAAATGACCTCTATGCTATCTATAGGACTGAGACTACACCAGACCCTTCCCGAGGCCCTTAAGACAGTACAAGTGCCTATCTCTAGAACCCACCCTCTTGGAAGAAATTACATGTACTTTGAACTGAGTTTCTGAATGTAATCATGCCTTCTTGTACACTGAGGATTTTTTGCACCAGGAAGCTGTTTTGTTTGTTTGTTCCCCCCACCCCCAAAAATTGTACTTTGTTTAAATATACTTAGAATAAACTGCCTGGCATCAAACTCCAAAAGTTTGATTTAGTCTAGCTGACTAAGACAGACTGAACTGAGTTTTTCTTTTTGCCTCTTCCCAAATGTTTTCCTGCTGACTGTTTCGCTTGCAGAGACCACCACGCCATCAGTGAATACAGAAGAGATGAGCCAATGGAAGATGGCCGGGCTGATGTGGAGCTAGAGGAACCAGGCCTCAGCTTGTTCCTTCCTGCTTTGAGGACCTGTCACTAGAACAGGCAGAGGCCAGGTGTGAGTGGTGTGGGAATGATTCTTTCATAGCTTTTTGCAGATCCAATAAACCACAAGATCCTATCATTTCACCTTTGACTCTACTTTGTTGTCTTTCCTACATCAACATTAAGCCTGAGAGGACCAAATCACAGATGTGCATTTATTTATTTTCATCAAAAAATGAAATAACTTATTTAGTTATTATTAAGACAGGGTTTCATCATATAACCCAGGCTGTCATGGAACTATGAGGCCCAGGTTAGACTTACACCAGCAGTGGTATTCCTGCCTCTGCATCCCAAGGTCTAGGGTTACAGGTATGAGCCACCACACTTGATCTGATTATTCATTCTTGAAATGGATGGACCCTAAGCAATTTTCTCATTCTTTTTGGGAAAGGTGCAGGACATGATCCAAGTCCTGGCAAGTTACCAAGAATGGGACTTTTCTCTTGGTCCCAGGTTCCCATATGCCCTGAGCAATCACCTCTGCTCAGCTACATGTCCACCCACACTGTATGCTCTGAGGGCATGACCAGTCCTAAAACAAAGACTCCCCAGCTAACTCTAACGTCAGTGATTGAATCCTCAAGATGTGTGGTCTCTTTAGAAACAAGAAGAATGTCTTATAGTCATAACATAAGGCATACCATTCTGTGACATTCTGTTGGCTTCATGAGCATTTTAAATAGTGCCCCTGAAGAGCAAAAATTACCCTAGCACACAGGAAGGAGCTCAGCCTATTAAGACCTCAAGACCTTCCCTCACATCAACATCAGATGCTTCCCCTGCATCTTCTCTTGGAGAGGTCCCTAAATTACTTATTAGTATTCAAGAAACTCACTAATTTGCAGGATACCAAACAACCTTGCATTTTCTAGACTTGTGTGGGCACCAGAGAAATGCTATTTAAGGATGCTAATATCTACTCATCAACCCAGAAGACATAGCCCTTAAAAAAAAAAGTAGACACGGAATGTGAAAACTCCTGTCTTAAGAGTTAAGTAGTATTTCTGGAGATGACTTGGATCTAATTTAGAAGCCCATGTGCTGATTGGAGTCCAGGGAAGCATAATAATTATGTGTGTCATAATCACCCACTTGCTGAAGGCTACTTTTGTGTCCCCTAATAGTAGGAGGCTCACAAACAGAAAAAAAAAATCAAAATTATTTTGAATGTGTGTGTTTTAAAATCACCGAAGGTCATGTCCCTTGATCTAAGAGCCAGAGGATCAGTGACAGGGTGTGGCTGTCATATTCTGGCCTAGTGGCCTATCACTAGCATTAATGTCTGGTGCCTCTACAAAAATGGGATAGTATCAACAAATTTGGGGCTTCTGTGAACGAATGCAAAGCAAATTTTGTAAGTATCTGTAGGATGGTGTAGAAGACATGAAGAGGTCCATCTACTCTTCCACCAACTGCTAAGGGGAATCACATCCCAAAATTCTAAGAAATCAACCACAGAAACTGAGAGGTTTATGTCAAGGTTCTGGTTTAGATTTTGGTTTGCCTTTTCCCAGATAGAAAAGAAATGTGGTACATTTACATGTCACAGCTGACTTCACCTCATCAGCTTTGCTTCCCAGGTGGCCCGGCATGCGCATGTGTTTGTTCCCGTGGGCATCAAATTTCTTTTCCCCTTCCAGGGCATTGACGTACATATGTGATTATGTATGGTCTTGCTCTCGCCGATGGTTTGTTTTCTATTCTGTGCTTACTGAGTACCCAGCCTCAACCACAGTGGCTCTGCTCCTGGGCAGACCCTATCTTTTGTCTCTGCTTTTTCTCCTGTCTCCATGTCTTTTCCAGCCCACCATCCCCCAGGGGAGATACAGAAGTTCCAGTGTCTGGACAGAGAGAAGAGTCTCAACCCAAAACAGCGTTTGCAAACTTGAGATCTTGACTTTGGTGATTGTAGGGGACACACAGACATACTATGACGTCAGGAAGGTGCCCTTCCTTTTTAATTCTCTTCTAGTCCTTTTGGTTCTAGAACTTGCCAGAATGTTTCTAGTTAGCACTCTTTAGCTGTTGGCTAAATTACACTCTTAGAGCAGATTTCAGGTCCAGACATTTGACAACATGAATCTAATAATGAAGTTTTGTTGTTACAGGTTTCAATTTTTCAGTTTGTGCCAAACGACACACCGCTTTTTATTTATAATAACAAACAAGCCTCCTCTAAAAAAATGTTTCCCTTGAATAAAAAACAAGAATCACTGAAAACAGAATTCTTTGAACTGAAAAAATGACGGCTGAGGAAACAATGGTTCAGATAATACACAAACATGCTAAAACTTGGGGGCAGGGCTAACATTTGTTCAAGATCACTGAGAGCTGCTCTAAGCAAACAGAGGCCGTTTCTTACTCTTGTTCTTCTACTGGTACCCATCCTTACGGTCATCACTAGGACAACCACATCCTGCTGATCATCACCTTGTACCACCACTACTGATGCAGGTCACATCTTACCACTTTTGCCACCACCCCGACTCCCACTACACTAGATAAGCTCTTCACCATTTGTGGCCTCCAGGGTTGCAACCAGCTCCCATCAGCTTCCCTAATTCCTTCCTCCCACTCATTCTTACTTCCAATCCCACCAGAGCATACATATAAAAAAATACATTACTTGTATTAGCTTCTTCCTGGGGCCCTGACAGAGCTTCCCACTGAGCTACCTGGTCACTTCTAAATGTTTCTGCATGCCTTCCATGGTTTTTCCATGTCTCCTCCCATTGTTCATTATCACTGTGAAAGATCTGAACCTAAGTAACTGTCTTAGTCAGTGTTCCATTGCTGTGAAAAGACACCAGGACCACAGCAACTCTTTTTTAAAATTAATTAATCAATTAATTTTTCCAAGCTCAATCAGTTTCTCTTCCCTCCCTCCTCTCCTCCCTGTCCCTCCACCTAACATCCCCACCTCCCTCCATCCACTCCTTCTCCCTTCCCTTTCAGAAAAGTGCAGGCCTTCCACGTATATCAGCCAGCCGTGGCATATAAAGTTGCAACAAGACTATTCACCTCCTCTCCTATTGCGGCTGGACTAGTCAATACAGCAGGACAGAAGGCAACAGAGTCAGAGACAGCTCCTGTTCCCTCTGCCAGGAGCCCCACAAGAAGACCAAGCCACATAACTGCAGCGCATGTGCAGAGGGCCCAGGTGAGTCTCATGCAAGTTTTCTGATTGGCAGTTTAATCTCCATGAGCTCCCACCAGCCCAGGAGAGTTGACTCTGCATGTTTCCCCATAGTGTCATTGGCTTCTCTGACTCCTATATTCCTCCCTCCCCATCTTCCACAGGATTTCCCCAGGTCTGCCTAATGTTTGGCTGTGGGTCTGCATCTGTTTCTATTAGTTGCTGGGTGAAGCCTCCCTGATGACAATTGAGCTAGGCAATGGTCGATGAGTATAGCTGAGTATCATTTGGAATCATTTCACTGACTTTCTTCTTCTTCTTTTTTTTTTTTTTTTTTTGCCAGTTATGTTTGGTTCTGTCCTAGGGCTCTGGGCTGTCCATCCTCTGGGTCTTGGCCCTCCTCCATCACAGCAATTCTTACAAAGGAAAGCATTTAATTGGGGCTTGCTTACAGTTCCAGAGGTTTAGTTCATTGTCATCATGGCAGGAAGCATGACAGCTCGCAGGTAGACATGGTGCTGGAGTGCAGCTGAGAGTTCTATATCCAGATCTGCAGGCAGCAGGAAGAGAGAGACACTGGGCCTGGCTTGAGCCTTTGAAACCCAAAGCCCACCCCCAATGACACACTTCCTTCAACAAGACCATATCTTCTAATAGAGCCACTCCCTGGGGACCAAACATTGAGACCTATGGAGCCTATGGGGCCATTCTTATCCAAACCATCACAATAACCTTATAAAGAAAATAGGCCTATTTAACTCACAGTTCTAGAATGTCAAGGGCCCAAATATGACGCTTATCTTCTTCTTGGCAGAGTATTTAGGAGACACAGAGCACAGCACGACAAATACAAAGGAGCACATGTATATTACTGTAGGTCTCTTCGGGCCTTTCCTCAACTCCTTTTAAAGCCACTGGTATGGCTGATGTTCTCATCTAATGCTGTGCTCTTCCCAAGGGATCCTCCCCCAAAAGGTAGCTGTAATAAGTCACCACCTTCACAATTATTGGGCAGTCTCCATCATGGAGAAATTTCAACACATCAAGCCTTTGAGAGGCACATGCAAACCATATCCACACCCCTTTCCCCATCTTATTTCCCTAGGACACTCTTTCTTTCCCATTTAGGTCTCCATAATTTTATTATGAACATTTTATATGCTATTCAATGTTTCTCTATAAGTTCAAATTTTGATGGTATGCAGTTATGATTTATTTAACCAACCTCTTATCATTGAGATAGTTTATCCATTTCTGTCTTCTGATAACGAGCAACACTACATTGAAAATGCTAACGCACAACCCCACAGTCAAGCACATATATGAACTATTCAGTGAATGATGTTATGTCTGGAAACTCGGTCAAAAAGGATGATGCCTTGTATCTCTTTCCTACTTCCCTACCTGGCAAGGAAGAACTAAACCAAGTCAGGGATCAGGTGAAGAAGGAGGAAAAAAAGAACATTCCAAAATGTGGCTTTCAACAGGGACTGTTAATTGTTGTAAATTAGAAAACACCTCATTTTGGGTATGGTGGTAAACACCGTCCCAGTTCTCAGAGACTGAAATGACATAACATCCTGGGATACTTGGTAAGATCCTGTCAACAAAACAGATATTCCTTCAGGTTATCTAACCCTGCTTCCTTCTCTGGGCCAAGAGCAAGAAGAATTTGAATGGCAGCAAGATGGCATCTATTTGTCCGTTCATAATCCAAGAGAGACAGTCATCACAAAAATTTCACTAGTGCTAAAATTATTATTGGAAGGTGTTCAGCTTCCTGCTTAACCCCAGTAGCTCGCAGACTGCAAGTCAGCGGTTTGACGAAGTAACAGTCTCTGGCCCCAACTATCTGCGTGCCAACAGAGGTTAGGTACATGACCCGGAGCTGCTTTGGAGAAGTAACTTATTTTTGTTTGGTGGGAAGCAAGGACACAGGGGTGAGAAGATATTGCCCTAAATATGATATGATCCATCTGTCCAAACACGGGTTATTCAATTCAGCCTCTCACCATCTCCACATCCAGATGTTTGCCGTCATACAATCCCAGATGACCTTGCCTTCTATCGAGTGTAACTTGTACTAATCATGTTTGTCAAAGACTTGCATTTGTTTCTAATTAGAGGACATCAATTTTGATTCAGCCAGACCCCCTGAGCTTTGGTACTGGACACAGCCTCCATTATTAAGAAACCTTAAATCACAACTGCCCTTTGTCATGTTATTATGATCACTGAGGTTTTCATTCTATCTCAGTTCAAATAAAAGAATCTTTGAGACCACACTAATTGTCTGAATTACCAAATTTCATTACCAGTGTCTGTTAGAATTCAAATAACTCTATTGCATCTATACATTCTCCAACCATTGAATTCCCATGATGGTAATGGGCTCTTCATATTTATTTATCTTTGTGCTCAGAAGTCTCCAACAATTACATTTCATGGCTATATCTGCTTTCAAATTCTGACCAGATGTGTGGTCTTGCCTGGGTCACCAATAGTGTCTCTGAATTTAATTTCCTCATTTGAAAATTAGAGGATTATAAGATGTTGTTATGATGATTAAATATCATAGACTATTTAAAATACTTGCCAGGGTATTTGCTGTAGCATATATGCAAATATACAGGTTCTTACTGCTCTCTTAAATAGTCTGTGGTAGAGTCTGACCTTGAGAACCGGTGTCTGGTCTACCTCCCAGAGACTGAGGCAGATTTTCAACAACATTGGTTTCCTGTAGTTTTTTAGGTTATCTTCCACCCCCACCCCCCACCCCATGAGATTAAGCAAGATAAAGCATGGGGAACCTAGATAAGCTGAGACTGTTCTACATGAACCCCCTTCTTATGAAGTGTGTGGCTGGCCCGTCCTTTGATCCAGTGCTCTGCCAACCCAGAGCAATCTGTATTTCTCAAGTGCATCAGCGGGAGGTATCTGGAGAGCAAAGTGGGATTCAGGACTTGAGGAAAGCAAATACCTGACTATCTGATTAATTATTTCTATTTTCACAGACTTTATTCAGAGTTACCTTTCCAAACTGTGGCCCATTCTTGGAGAGAAGACAAAACTAAGTGTTTTCTACACAGTTGAAGCCAAGTCACTGAGTGATGGAGAACCCCAAGAAAGATGTCCTGGCAGCCTATGTGGGTCAGCAGGTAGCCCGTTCTCCTCTGTCTGTCTCCTGGTCTCCTTCAGTGCTTACCCATGCCCAGCCTTCTGTTTCTTTTCCTCCTTACCCATCTCTTCCAAATGCTCTGTAGCATCATGGTTTGCAGCATCCTGGTTTGCAGCATCCTAGTTTGCAGCCTCACAGGCAACATAAACATCCTACACTCATTCTTTGCTTCAGCTTCTGATGTTGAAGTACAGACAGACAGATTTAAGACATTGGGCACAGATCTGAGGATGCAAAGGTAGGGCTGTTTTTCTAATGCAAGTGCACTGCAGAATTCCTCTTGACCACCCAGAGGCGACTCCACAGTGGAGCCACCTTCCCCTCTTGGTTTCCTGGACCTTCTCAAACCAGGCAGAAGCCACACCTGGTCTCTATATAGTTTTCTATAGTTTCTACTCACTCTGGTGTCATAGTCTATGCTTGAGAGTACCCTCACACAAGTATTCTCATGAACAAAAGGACTTAAAAATGACCCACTTCACCCTGACTGATCATGTGCATGGGCCAGCTAACTGCCTGATATGCTCTGTTATGAACTCAATGTATTTCTTCAGGATTCATAGGTTGAAGCCTTGATTTTAGTATGTGGAGATTAGGCCTCTAAGAAAGTAATTAAAGTTAAATGAGGCTGTAAGGGCACAACCCTCATCCAATTATTAGAAAATCCCCAGAGAGCTCAAGTTTTACAGCTATTTGCAATATGTTGGGAGACCCTTTACCAGATACCCACCTGCTCACACCTAGGTCTTGAACCTCTAGGATTTAGAACTGTGAGAAAATTAAGTCCTGTTGCTTAAACCATTTGGTCTGCTTGGCATTTTATTATGGCAGCCTGGGCATACTAATACTAACGATATTTGATTCCACCCATGAAGAAATCATGATAGTTTTTATTAACTCTACTACCACTTAAGAGATGAGGAGTGGGGAAGAATAAATCTTTAATCCTAAATATAAAAAAAAAAAAAAAGATGAAAATGAAGATGGACTGGAGAGATGGCCCAGCATTTAAGAACAATTGCTGCTTCTGCACAGAACCTGAATTCAGTTCCTAGGACCTGCACAGTGGTCATATCCCCTAGTAACTCCAGTTCCAGGGATCTGAGGTCCCATTCTGACCTCTGGCATGCACATACAGGCAAGCACTCATATACACAAAACAAAAATAAATATGTTTTTACAAACTCTTTTGAAAGAGATGAGGAAACTCAAATGTGGAGAGATCAAGTGATCTACTTCCCACTATTCTATGGTGGAGGTAAGACTCTGAACCCGGGTTCTCGGGGACTATGTGGTTTTACTCATATCTATACTATGGAACAAAATGTATATCCCGATTAAGTTATGAGGAGTATTAATAAATTTCAAAGTCTAAAAATTGTTAAAAATAATTTGGAAAATCATTTGTTTTGAGTTTTAAAAGTATTACATTTGATTTAAGACAATGATCAAAAGGTTTGAAGCAATAATGGTTTAAATTTTTGACATACGGACTTTTTGTTGAACTAAAAACACTTATTTTTACTGACACAATTACTTGTTCTACTGTTGCTTTTTCAATGTAGTTACATGTTTTTGTTTTGTTTTTCTTCAAATTTCCCGATATTGTTACTAAGCTTTAAATCTCTCGGCTATGGAGTCATGGCTCTAAAGATATAAGTCATGGCCCTTCTTTGGTGAGATCCCTCATGGCAGAAAATGAGCATGTGTAGACAGGACATGCCCAAGTACTCATGGAGTCAGTACAGTGTTTAGACTCTACTGTGGGCCAAGCAACATCAGAATGGCTGTCAAGGGACCACAGGAAGTGGGAAAGATGGTGAAATGTATACTAGAGAGTCTGTGTGTGGAGAAGTAGCAGCCAATGGTAGAAGGCACATGAAGAGGGAAGTCTACTGTGTGAAATGTGAGAGAGGTGAAGAGACTAAGTGTGTGTGTGTGTGTGTGTGTGTGTGTGTGTATGTGTGTGTGTGTGTGTGTGTGTGTGTGTGTGTGTGTATTTTAATGAAAGTAGCAAGACTGTGTGTGAGCATAAGGCAACATTCAAGCAGGGGATAAAGAAGTGATGTATAATGAGCAGATTGAGCAATCTCTAGCTTATTTGATTTGATGTTTAGCATTTCTCTGGGTAGAAAGCAATGTAGTAGGCTGTCATTCTAAACTTGAAACTGTACACACTGGAAAAGGGACTTCCATGCTGTGCCTATAGACCTGGCCAAGGCTTGCTAAAGATGAGCCATAGTGCCTGTCTTCTGAGCCCCGGTTTTCATGAGTGGGGGAAATGCTCTGGGCTCAAAGCCCGGCAGAGCCTGGAGAAAGGGAGAAGAAGCTATTTATCAAAGCAATGTGAGCACCTGGCTCTATAAACATGACAGCCTAGACCAGGGTACCCAGGCGACAGCCCGTGGGTGACACTTGCCCAGGTCCAGCTCTTTAGGTTTTTGTAGTTCATTTAATAGTGTATTTTTTATCTTTCATGCTGGCTCTCCTATGTCACTAAGTGCATACAGCACCACTTGCAAACTTTAGAACTGTTGGTTTTATGCTTTAACCAGCGTGGGATTAGCCCACTCCATAAGCTCTTCGTCATTCATTCCTCCATAGTTTCAATTCTCTTGTTATTTCCCTAGATTGGTTGCTGTTAAAACTTTATTTTCTTTTTTAAAAATTATTTTCATTTATTATTATGTTTTGTTTTTGTTTTTTGAGACAGGGTTTTTCTGTGTAGTTTTGTGCCTTTCCTGGATCTTGCTCTGTAGACCAGGCTGGCCTCAAACTCATGGAGATCCACCTGGCTCTGCCTCCCAAGTGCTGGGATTAAAGGCATGCACCTCCACAGCCTGACTCAAATCCCTTTTTATAAGGTGAAAACATCTTCTTACCCATTACTGTATCTTTCATTTCCCATTTTATCCCCAACTTCTGTTATTTATAATTTTCTATGACCCTTATCCACCAACTAAACATAAAGCACTACTTTTTAGAATAATTAAGGCTTGTCTGTGGGATAATTTTAACTATGATAACTTAGAAACGCTGTTTGCCTTGTTCTGTCTATAGAAAGGATGCTTGTTGCAGGATCAAATACTGCACTTGGACTACATGTTTCTATGAGGCTTAATTTATTTTTTTCTTGTCCAATTAACTCCCATAGACTTTTCATTGCTTTTGCATTTTTAAACATTACATGTGGTATTACATCTCTGGAAACATCCATACCTCTTATGCCTTCCAATTTCCAATATTCCTCATCTTTCTGATTTTTCCTTTGCTCTTCATTTTGCCAGTTCAAGTTAAGTAACTTCTGGAAGAGTGTGGAGGTTAATCTGAAGAATCCTTGCACACCTCACAATAATTTTGCTGCACATCCACATGTCTCTGATGTTTTGGTATAGTCAAGAATTCTAGGTTGCTTTTTTTTTTTTTTTCAGTCTTTGGCAGAATTTCTCATTGATCTTTCAGACTTAGTTATAATGTATGGGAAGCACTTTGTCTAATTCTGTTTCTTTGTAAGTGAACTATTTTGCCTTTCTGAGAGTATTAAATTTCCTCTTTATCCTAAATTTGTCCTCTGGAATTTCATAATGATACGTTTGGTTATCATCTTGTCCAGAATTGTCTAGATTCAAAGATTCTTAATATACTTCCTATGAGAGATAGTATGAATGTGTTTTTTCCTCCAGGATGATAGAATAAAGAGCTTAGACCAAATGGAAATGTTCAAATCATGTGGCTTAGTAAATAATTTGAAAACATAATGATGTAATAATGGCAAAATCTAGGAGAGCACCAGGTTGAGTAGCAGACCCTTGGTATTGGTCCTGAGTATATTCTTTAGTCACATTAGCTTCTTTTCTTCCTCCCTTTCCTGGCCCCCCTATCTCCTCCTTTCTTGCCTCCCATATCTCATCAACCCTCTCCAAAGGGATTGTATTGATGAAATCTTTCTTGGCTCACAGTTTGAAGGTATAGTGTATCATGGTGTAGAGGCAGGATCACCAGCAGTGGGTCACACTGCATTTGTATTTAGGAAGCAGAGAGTGATAGATGCTGGCCCTCAGCTTGATGTATCCTTTGTTTGCAATTTGGGAACACCCTAGCCTTTTCCATGTAAGGTCAGTCTGGTGTGGAGTCCACACTGTCCACCCTACCCCAGGCAATGGTCTTCCATTCGCTTCCTGCCTCCCAGAAACTTGCTAATATTTCCATACTCTCATAACCTTCTGTCCAGGTTGTTACTCCTTAGCATCATATTGATGACATTCTAGAAGGAAGAGAGAATAAATATCATATTCCACTTGTTACCTTGAACACAGCACAATTTATTTTCATTATAAATTATAGTGCATGATTAAGGTAGGCTAAATTGTAAAGAAGTGATATGAAGACACAGCTATAATAGTGTATTTCACACGGGTGCAATGATTCAAGATTTCTGGAGGTGGTTCTCCTCAGCGATTCCAGGACCCAGAGCTTCCTGGGATCTGCTTGTAGGCAGGGGGAGAGGAGAGAGCATGAAGGAGACATGTTTGCCTCTTGCGAGCTTTGCTTAGTAGTACTCATATCTGTTTTGCTAGAGCATGGTGGGGCTGAGAGCAAGTCCCATTCCCATGAAAGAACCAAGGAGGCTGGAACCCAGTCCTAGCCCAAGCAGCCACTTCCCAGCTATGCCTCCATGTGATGGTGTGAAGTGTAAGTCTGGTTTGACATCTGGTCTCCTTCATGTCACATGTCCAGCCCTGGAATACAGGTTCTAGGCAATGGTAAGAACTGGGCAGAATTGTGCTTTACTCAGTGACAATCATCAGTCTTCATGACAGCAGTGCAGATGACACCTTCCTACCTACATATTCCCAGAAGCTGTGCCATGCATTTTGCTGAGTTGCTTTGAAGGGAAATTCAAAGAAAATGATGCTCATTTACTGAAAAAATGTATGTGTCAGACATTGTGCTGAGTGATTTCCATATAACCCAGACAACACACATTCTCTCTGAGCCACAACAAATGCTCTTTCTTGTTTGTGAAATCTGGGTTCTCTGTGGGAGAGGCATCGGAATTCAGGATCTTTTAAAAAAGGGATTTGGCATACAATTGTTGTTCACCTACTAAGTGTTGGACATGCTATCAGGACTTAGGGATGTGGGCATGGGAAAGACTCCTTGCCCCATTTCCAGAAGCTTGGCTTTCCTGAGATGCAAATGAACCATCACAGCACAGTGTGATGAGTGTTGTGCTGGAGGCAGAGGGAGGGAGTATTTTCTCTGCTTCTCTGCTGATGGGGCAAAGGTAAGAAGACAGGCTGAGCATCTGAGTGGGGCCTTCAGAGGTAGTTGAGAATTTGCCAGAGAAGAGGGGGCACAAGGACTCATGATGGTTAACCTTCATGGTCAACCTGATTCGTAACTACCTAGGAGACACACCTCTAGATGTTTCTGTGAAGGGTTTCTAGAGAGGTTTAATGGAAGTAGGAAGTCACAACCTGAATGTGGGCTGGACCAATCCAGGGACTGGGCTCCCAGACTGAAGACAAAAGGAAAAAGGAAGAGTCTACCTGAATGCTAGCATTCATCCCCCTCTGTTTCTGGACTGCAGAATGCAGTGTGACCAGTCACCTCATGTTTCTGCTGCCGAGTCTTCCCCACTGTAACCGTCTATAGCCCTTAAAACATAATAATAAACTATTCTTCCCTTAGATTGATTTCATCAGGGATTTTGTTAGAGCAACAAGAAAAATAACTAGTACAGGGATTAACATACAACGCTCAAGAGCCATGTGCTGCCCATAGAGTGACTGGCAAAGCGTGTGCTGCTGGATACAGAGGTACCTAGAAAGGTGAGTGAGTCTTTAACGGCAAGGTAACAGTAGGAGGAGAATAGATGAACTGATAGCTTATAATCTATTTCTCCTTAGAACTCCCAGTCTCAGGCTGTCTCCCTACTCCAGCTTCCTGAGAGAATGGAATGGATGGCTTATTTGAGACCAAGGTTTCTTAACTTCATTGGCACAATTAACATTTCAAGCCATGTGGTTCTTTTGTGGTGGTTTTGATAGGTATTCCATCCCCCCCCCCCATAGACTCATGTGCTTGAATGCTTAGCCCTTAGGGATTGGCACTAGTAGAAGCTGTGGCCTTGTTGGAGGAAGTGTGTCACTGTGGGGGCAGGCTTTGAGGTCTCATACGCTCAAGCTATACTCAGTATGGGACAAACAATTCAGTTCCTGCTGCCTGCAGATCAAGATGTACAACTCTCAGACCCTCTCCAGCACCATAATTGTCTGCACACCACCATGTTTCCCACCATGAGGATAATGGACTAAACCTCTGAACTGTAAACCAGCCCCAATTAAATATTTTCCTTTATAAGAGTTGCCATGGTCACAGCGTCTCTTCACAGCAATAGAAACCCTAGCTAAGACATCTTTGATGATGAGGCTAGCCTGTGCTTTGTACAGTGGTCAGCACCACCCCTGGCTTGTCCCTAGGTGCCAGTAACATCCCTCTAAGTTCTGACAATGAGAATGGTCTCCAGGCTTTGTCTCATATTCCTTGAGTGTCAGAATGGCCCTGATTGAAAGACAGCATCAGGCAGTTTTTCACATCTTCCTTGCTCACATCTTCTCCCACAGAATGAATCACAGAGTTTTACATATCATAGTTCTTTTACTGATTTGATAACACATCTCCTTCAAACCCTGAGTATCTTTTTTTATTAGCCAACAGTCCTGCCAGGAGTGATGTTAGGAAAAGCAGGCAGGGAAATCAGCTGCATTCATTTTTTTCTTTGTTCTTACCTTTAACACATTCATGTCTCCAATAAGCATTACATGATCTAACAGACATTCAGTATACACTGAATTTCTTAAAGGAGAACTCAAGTCATCTTTAACAAACAAATTCACAGCCATCCAAGCAGATTAAAAGTGACTTCTGAAAGCCTTTTCTTTTCAGGCCCAAATGACCTCTTTTAACCTTTATGACCTGACCCACTAAAATTAGTTTATTTACTTCAGATACCCCTGTGGTCCATCTGGAGAAAACATCAGTCAGGCCTCTCCATTTTCTTGGCTAAATGTGTGCTCTCCACACATCTGGTGTCTAAAGCATATGGATCCCTCTTTAATCAACAGCTCAGAATGGCATCCGTGTGAGCACCTGTCAGAGGATTTATCCAAGAATTGATTGCAGCCCAGGATTTGCCAAAAGTGTGATCAAGATATCTACTTTCTCGGACGGGCCGTCCCAGTGGCATGTAAACTTCCCTTCCTCTAGGCTCTACACAAAGTCAGCTCATCAGAAGGCAATGGATCTTGTCTGGCCTCTGTTATTATTCAAACATGTCCTAGAAATGCTTTGCGCTGCAATTTTCCTCTTTCTCGCTGAAGAGTGTAATACATGGCCTATCCATCTGTGGGAAAAGAGCTGTCTTTTGCAAAATCGTAGTCAAAGATGCTGTTGAATCACATCCCAGTGTCAGAGTCTAAGAAAGAATTGGATTCTGGCTCCAGCAGTAAGGCAGGAGAAGCCATAATGTATCTGCCGAGCAAGTATGGGCCAGTCCCCAACCTAGCATCATGAATGCCAGAGGGAAGGTTTCATGCCTCCCTAGACTTCCAGGCAGGGCTAATGGGGTGCCAAGGAAAGAAGTGTGCTCTAGAATAAGAAGGAGTGCTTAAGGGCAGGGTAGGAGCAGCTTCCATGCTCTGGAGAGAGATACCTATGCTGTGGCTTTCTCCACACTTTCAACATCTGTTTCCAGACACGCAAAATTGAGGGAGAAAAGAAGGACATTTCGCTGTAAGTGAAGTGGGCAGCCCAAGGCATTTACTTTGAACTGAGAGACAGAAAACAAATAGACAATGGCCATGTCTATTACATGAAAAATGAGAAACCTGATTCAGTCAGCAGTGTCCAGCCCTGGGGAACCAGCTTATCTTCTCTATCGGCCATCTTAAGAAGCTAGTCAGTCATGCCACACTTGTAGGAAGTCAGGACAGCAGTCTAGGAAGCTAAACTAGATTCTCCCATTGAGAATTGTTTCAAATGGCTTACACTTGATGAGTCACAGACACCTTACATTCTTATTGCCACCGGTTCCAATTTTGGGCAACCAGAGAAAGCCTAAAGTACACACCAACCAATCACAGGAGTGGCTGGATGCTCCACTTCCAGCTTCCCATCTGCAGCTTCCCTTGAACACCTAGTCAGGACAGACCTGAAGCCTTCTCTTCTCGGCTATGAGGCTTTCCTACTCTGCCTGCCTCTGCTGAAAGCCAGTGACAGTGGTAACTTCCCCATTATAGTACACTTCAGAATAACTACTAAAGCATGGTAGAATACACATGGAAAGCCATGTGTGTGGTCTACTCCCACCCTTCCATGCCAGTGTACTGAGTTCCTTCATCTGGAATGATCCTAATATCTTTTCCCTTCTGTGGAGAAAGCCTACCCATCCTCCCAGGAGTGATAAGTATCCCTGATTCTGAAGACCCTTCCCTGTCCAACCCCAGCTAAATCCCAGAAAATCCACCACCCTTGTCCCCTGTTGGAATGCCCATAGTTGCCAGCATGCAATGCCCGTAAGAAATAAATGAGCATTTCCTCAGCCATTGAATTTCCTGGGTATTTCTTACGTATGACATCTCACTAATTCTTCTCTTGACTTCGAGGTAGGACTTCCTTGTAGCTGGAGTTATCTCTTTGTAGTTAGAGTTTTCCTGCTAGCCCACAGTCAGGACAAATCTCTCTCACCCACCAGTCCTGCAGCTGCTTAGACCCAACCGAGTAAACACACACAGACTTACATTACTTACAAACTGTATGGCTGCAGTAGGCTTCTTACTAACTGTTATTATATCTTAAATAAACCTATTTCTATTAATCTATAAGTTGCCACGTGGCTCGTGGCTTACTGGTATCCTAACATCTCTTGGTGGTGGCTGGCCAGCATCTTCCTGTCTCAGCCTTCCACTTCCCAGAATTCTCTTCTCTGCTTGTTTTGCCTATACTTCCTGCCTGGCTACTGGCCAATCAGCATTTTATTTATACAGAGAGATATCCACAGCACTTCCTCTGAGGTACAGATGAGGAAATCAAGAGCTTTGTGCAGAGACAAAGTTCAAGGTGTGTTTGTCCGGGTTAGAGCTCTTCAAAGAAATTGTCTTTTATACCTTTTGGTTCCTTGTGCAGAGCAATTGCTGGGTTAATAGAAGATTCTTCATAAAGGCATTGTGAGTGGATAAGCTGCCAAATGGGTTACTGCAAGGCAGGAGAAATGAATTGTTTATAAGCTTATCATGGTCTAGGGACTAATTCTGAAGTGTAGACCAGATGCTTCCTGGAGATATTAGGGATAGAAGTCAACCGCTTTCTTTCATGCAGACTCAATTTCTCTGGACAGGAAATCAATCACCCTAAAGCTCCAAGTGGAAGCTTGGGCTGTTTAGAGCTCTAGCTTTGTAGGGTTGAGGTTTTGATGCCTGTGAGTCACATAGAAAGACTTACCAGTCAGCAGCAGTGGTCTCCTGGCTCAAGAGAGAAGATGCATGTCAGTGGGTGATCTACAACTCGTGCCGAAGCACCGGGAGAAGAAAACATTCTGTGAGTGGTGTGTATGAGAGTGTGCCATCTCATCCAGCCAAAGGGGGAGCTCCATCTCTGGTGCTATAGGTTTACTTAATTATTTTAAACCTTTTTTTTTTTTTTTAAAAGAGGGAAGTTGTCATAGCAACAGCAACAGCAAATATTTTGAAGGGGGAATTTCTATTTCCAGCACTTTCAAGTGATCTTTTTTTTTTTTTTTTAACTTTTGCCCATTATCCACCCATGCTTTTTCCACCCACAAACATTTTATATGTAACCATGTGCAGCATCTACCTTGTACTCTGTTTTTTCATTTCACATAAGAAGCATTTTCTATGTAAAAGCTTCCTATTTAAAATGCTCAAAAAGTTCACACAACATTCCATATCATGTTGACTTAGTCCCACATCATTGTCTAGCTATTACAATGTTCATGCTTTTATTATATTTAGGTCACATTGCAGGAAGTCATATCTCCCACACAGAATTATAATCTGTATTACTCTGGTTATTCACTGCCTCAGAGCAGTCACAGGTGAATCTGGCATCTCTCTGTAGCTTCCTCTGCAGTAATGATATGCTGCTTGCCTACTGATTCACAGAGTCAGATAGTGGCCTAGGGACCTCACCTTGTTATGGAGCCTGCACTGACTGCTCATGGTGGTGGGGACTGGACAGTCCATGATGCAGGACTTTCTTTTGTTGTTGTTGGTGGTGGTGGTGGTTTTGTTTTTTGTTTTGTTTTGTTTTTTTGAGACAGGGTTTCTCTGTGTAGCTTTGCACCTTTCTTGGAACTTGCTTTGGAGACCAGGCTGGCCTTGAACTCACAGAGATCCACCTGCCCCTGCCTCCCGAGTGCTGGGATTAAAGGCATGCACCACCACTGCCTGAGTTGATGCAAGACTTTCTTAAACAGAATGGAAATGTGTTCAGTGAGGCTGCTTGCTAGGATGCACGTGTGGGGAAAATGCACTGCAAGGCTCCTTGATTAGAGGATTAGATTTTGAGGCAAAATGACTTTGCATTGGCTAGGAGAATTCTCCTAACGGCACCAGGGACTTTCCTCTTCTCCTTTCTGTATTTTACATTGCATAAACATGAAGTGACTCCAAAGCGAGAGACTGGCTTCTAAGTCACATGCTGGAATTTCTATTTGCCATCAAGAGCCGTCTTTCAAAGGTCCCTCCCTGTGAACTTATGTAGTGCTAAAACATGATAACATTCTTAGGAAATTCCACTCATTGGCCATCGTGTGTGTGTGTGTGTGTGTGTGTGTGTGTGTGTGTGTGTGTGTGTGTCTCCAGCCACATTGAGCCCCCCTGGTTTTTCCTCAAACATACTATGTAGGCTCCATCCTCAGAGTCAGTGGCACATGAACTATACATGTGCTTATACCTAACATTTCTGCACTGTCTGGTTGCTTCTGTTTCATGTGTAGTTTTTAAAGCAACAAAAAAGCCAACCAAACAAAAGGAAAAAAACAAAACACGTTGCAATGAAAATGGGGACTTCGATTGGCACTAATATATGATTTGAAGCTTTCAGTGGATGAGTATTTAGATTTTGTCTGTTAACTAACATCCACCCCCTCAATAATCTTGACCGAAAGTGGTGGCTGAAGGGAAAGGCCATAATCCACCTGCTTGATACTGTAACTATTTCCAGGTGAGCATCAGAAGCTGCATAGACACCTCCTTTGTGATTTACCACTTTACTACATATGGCCAGATATTAAGTACTGAGAGTATTTCAGGTCATTTTAGCATGGACACAGTTGTAGACGATGTGTAAAATAAGTGGGTGTGATTGTGCCCCAATAAGACTTCACTTGCAAAAGAATGAGTGTGGCTAGGCTGGACTCATTACTTAAAATTTTCTAGCCCCACATCTAGGGGTATATATAGAAGCCTCAACCAGCATGTTTAAGATCACGGGTCTGACATGATACTTCCATGGAACCTTGTGGATAGAAAAGAAGTCAGATTTTCTATTTCTCCATGTGTCTGCCGCCCCATCCCCTGTCTGCTCCTGTTTGCTATGTTTTAGATTTCTCCACTGCTACCTGTCAGGCTTGAAATTTCTCCCGCCTTCTTTAACTGGCAGAGAAAATGAACCTGATCCAGACCTTGGTTCTCTCAGTAGAAAGTGGCTTTGAAGGGATTTAAATGTGTGCGCATGAGTGAATGGTTTGGGTGGCTTTTGAAATTACATTGTCCAAAGGATATAGGAATTCAGTCAAAAGGTTTGATGTGTTGTTGTTGTTGTTGTTGTTTAACCTAAGACACTTCGCTTTAGTAAATGGACTCCTAAGTGGCTTCTGAGCATCACAGTCCAGGCTTACCGGCTAAGATGAGAGCATAGGTCAAAAGACCAATGGAACTCTTACTACAAGGAAGTGAAGCTGTATGTGTTGGCTTTGAACATGGGTTGCAGTGCTGTTGCTGAATCTTGACTTCCGGCCAGCAGGGGTGAAGAGTTCCTTTCCCTTTTCATATCCAGTAATGTCGTCATCTCTGTCCTACTTCAGTCTGGCCTCACAGGTCAGTTAAGGGTTAGATTTGACCTGTCAGCTAAGGCAGGAGACCTCTGACTGCAGGGGCAGGAGCTGATGCAAGGGATGGAGACAGCCATCTTTCTAAGCACCAATCACCTGCTCAGCTGTGAGCGCCTGCATTCAGTAGTGGCAGCTCCGCACCCTCTCACAGAAGGACTTCCCTGCTCTAACCAGGTGCTGAGGGCTGTTTGAGGAATGTCGAGCACTGTCTTATTTCTTTTCAAGCCTCTTGGATGGAGTATTATGTTCTGAAGCAGCCTTTAACAATGCTTTATACTTCATCTCTTAGCACTTTGATCTTTTTCTCTAAAAAAATGACTTCTGTTATTGCAAGTTTCATTCTGCCTTTTCTATACCTTCTTTGTAAATTTCCCTTTAAGACATAAGGAGCCCATTAAATGCTGTGAAGTTCCCACCTGCCTTCACCACAGGAGGTGTGGTTACTAGAAGCCTTAGTTGCAGGTCACTGCACTGTGAGAGAAATGGATTCACAGCTGGCTTGGCTTGCTTTCTGTGTAGGTGGCAGAAATGAATGTGTGGCTGTGATGATAAGGAAAACGGCATGTACCATCTACACACATAGTCAGAATGATGTTTCTTACACCATTCTAGTCTGAAAAATATAGATAATAACCAAGACGCCAATGGTTGACGTCATTAGAGTTGCAGAGAGAGATCAGGAAGAGAGTGGAGGCTGAGAAAGCTCTTGAAGAAATGACTGAAAATGGGCAAATAGGACAGATGATCACAGGCCAAAGACGCAAGGGGCTTGTTAAAACTCATGCCGGGACACAGCAGCTCATACTCATGGAAATTAAAGACAAAGCAAAATCACAAAAGGCAGTGAAGCAGCAAACCCTTACCCACAGACAGCAGCAAATCCAGAAAGAGGGCTTCTGTCAGAAAGCTGTGGAAGTGAAGAAAGGGGCATGTCTTCCAGACCCACAGAGGAAAGAACAGCTGGGCCGTGGTGGTGCATGCCTTTAATCCCAGCACTAGGAGGCAGAGCCAGGCAGATCTTTGTGAGTTCAAGGCCAGCCTGGTCTACAGAGCAAGATCCAGGACAGGAACCAAAACTACACAGAGAAACCCTGTCTTGGAAAACCAAAAAAAAAAAAAAAAAAAAAGAACATCTAGCTCAGACTTCTGCTTTCAGCGACAGGACCCATTAGGAATAGGAAAAAAATCAAGACACTCTCAGATGAAGGAAACTAAGAGGATTTGCCTTCAGAAGTTCCCTTACCCTCCAGGAATGGTAAACTAAAGTCCTCCACCCCAAAACAATAAGAGGAAGAAACACTGGGTCTTTCTCTTGCTCTTTCTAACACAGTAGCATTAAGATTGTGGTAGAACAGGACATATCTCTTCCAATTTTTGTCCAAAAGTTCTCACTCACAGTTCCTAACATCCTTGCAATTCCCAAAGGTGATTCAGAATATTATTAAAATTGGGTAAAGTATTTGGCCTTTCTTGTCTTTGCTTCCTGATATGGCTGACAAGAAATAATCAAACTTTATTGCTTAGCAGTAACCCCTTGCAAGTATATCTGAGATTGTGTTACCTAGCTGGGCTTTTGGAAAGACTTTAGGTAATGAAGTACCAGTGGAAAACACCATGAGATCATAGACCTGGAACTTTTCAGCCCTTCTCCAGCCAAGCATATCACCAATGACAACCATGCCTACATGATCAAAACTCCATAAAGCCCTAAAAAGATGGTCTCAGAGCTTCTGTTTGGCGAGTAAGGATACATCCATATGCTGAGAAGATGGTGTATCCCAACACCCTGGAGAGATGCAGCATACATGTTTATTCACGCTAGACAGAGAACCCACCATAGACCACAGTACAAATACCACCAAAGTCCATTTGGTGAACCAAATGGGTCTTATTGGGATTACTTACAGGAATATATATATATATATATATATATATATATATATATATATGTGTGTGTGTGTGTGTGTGTGTGTGTGTGTGTGTGTACATATATGTATGTATGTATATATATGTACATATGAAATATTTCTTTCTTGAGTTTTCTAAAATCTATTTGATGATAGAAACAAAAAAGATAACATATGGGTGTGAAATGTATGTAGAGGAAATGTTTAAAACAATTATATATTATAAGTGGAAGAAAAATAAACATAGAGTCAAGCATCTGTCCTTTATTCAAACTGATAGAATAACAACACCAGTTTATTATATCAAGACATATGTATATGTCTTAATATAATATACTGGCATATGTATATATACATACATATGTATATATACCAGTGATATCTAGAATAACTATTATAAAAAGCTCTATTAAGTTGCAACCCAAAATACTTCATATAAATTAAAATTGAATTTTTTTGTTTTGTTTTTCAAGACAGGGTTTCTCTGTATAGCTTTGCGCCTTTCCTGTGTCTGGCTCCATAGACCAGGCTGGCCTCAAACTCACAGAAATCCGCCTGACTCTGCCTCCCAGTGCTAGGATTAAAGGCATGCGCCACCACTGCTCGGCTAAAATTGAATTTTTAAAAATGTAGTAGCTCACAGGAAAGCAGAAACAAATAAAACAAAATGACATATTCATATAATGACAAAATTACATTGATTATAAATGTTCCCGTTGAAAGAGATATTACCAGGAACTGAAAAGAAGACTCATGTAAATGTTGAAAAACTACCCATAAATCACTTTAGACGTAATGATACAGGTCAGTGGGAAGCAGAGGAGGGAGAAAGTTTACAGACTTACATGTCACAAAGAAAACATCAGAGAAAGGACAAGCAAGAGCTGAAAGGAAAGCAATATGAAAATTAAAGGGACTATGCTTAAGAGCAGATAACCAAAATGCACTTCAATAAAGCTATAAAAGCTGCGAAGCAAAGAGACTCAGATGAAAGAAGAAATAGATAAATCCTTAAATATAGTTGGTAACTTCAACATCCTCTGAAGACAATGTTTTTAATAGATTTAAAAACCACCAAGGATGTAGGACAACTCAATAGCAATATGGATCAGCAAGATCTAAAAGACATGTACAATATTCTACCTGTCAGTAACAGAAAAACTACCCTTGATCTGGGCCATGAAACCAACCTCAAAAGCTTCAAAGAACTGAAGTCATAGAGAATGTGTTGTTTGGGCCACAAGAGAATCAACTAAAAGTCAATAACAGAAATATAAGAGGAAGGCCTCCAAATACGTGGAAACAGTATACTTTTAAATAATCTGTAGATGAAAAAGAAATCCTGAAGAGAAACAAAAGACATTGAGCTGAATGAAAAAGAAACACCTAAACTTGTATGGATGGCATCTTGAGGCAGTCCTAAGTGGAAATTTGTATACTAAATGTGAACATTATGAAAGGAGAAAAGTCACGAAAAAATAATTGGGCTATTACTTTGAAGACTTAGAAAATCAGATAACTGAAATGAAGGCAAGTAGAAGGATTTGTGGTAGAAATAAGAGCATAAGTCAATGAGGCTGAAATCAGGAAAAGCAATGGATAGAATCAGTGAAAGAAAGTTCTGGATCTTAGTTCAAAAAGATCAATAAAATTAAGAACTTTAACAAGAATGACAGACAAATGAAATGTCAGGAGTGAGATAGAGGACGCACTACAGGCCCCACAGATGCCGTGAAGCTTATGAAGGAACACTTTGAATATTGCTACGTACATGAATTTGATGCTTATTGATAAATCGCTTGATATTCTGTGGACAGAGGCTAATCCATTTAGACAGAATGGACCAGTTCTTAAGCAAAAGGGAAAAACAAAACAAGAAAAGATTTCCACAAACTACCATCACTCTACAAGAAACAGATAACCTAAACAGCTCTCTTAAGAAATTGAACTTTTCATTGAAATATTTCCCTAGAAGAAAATCTATATTTTTCATGCCTGATAGGACATATTGATACATATGTACATTGTGAAATGATCAAATCAAGTTAAATAACATATCTATCATATCACGTATTTATCATTGTTTTGTGGAGAGACAGTTAAGCTATAGCTCCAAGCAATCTTCAAGTACTTTTCTGTTAGCTATTGTTACTGTACTATACATTAGACCTCTAGCACTTTTTCATCTATCCTAGCTAAAACTTTCAGGCCCTGACCACCACTTTCCCATCCTTCCCACCCCGGCACCTGCCCCTTACTCATTTCTTAGATGACTTTGACCCTTAGATTTAAGATATAAGTGATATAATATTTGTCTGTGTCTGGCTTATTTTACTTAATGGCCTTCAGGTTCATGCACATGACATAACTCCCTTATAAAAGGCTCAATAGTATTACGTTGTATGTGTGCGGCCATCTCCTGTACCTATGAGTTCCATCCACATTCTTAAATTCAACCCACTAGGGGATGGAGAACATTTAGAAAAAAACATCAGCACCACACTTGCACAGGTCTTCCCTTGCCATTGCTGCCTAAACAGCCCAGCAGAGCCCCTATTTACAGAGCACTGGTGTAGCATTTGGTATGAATACTCTAAAGGATATGCATGGGTTGTATGCAAACACTGTGCCAGTTTATATAAGGGACCTGAGCATCTCCAAGTTTTTGTAGCTATGCCGATCCTGGAACTAATTCCCCATGGGTAGTGAGTGGTCCTTTTCAATGCACTTTCCTTATTCATTCTTCCATACATGAATGCTGGGTTGGTTCCATTTCTAAGGTATTAGGAATTATGCTGCTGCTGTGTACATGGGGGAGGGGGGGATATTCAACATGCTGATTTTTCTGAATCACTTGTTAGTTCTGTCCTTGATGGAATGAAGACATTAACTTAGACCAGTGATTACTTATTGCTAATTTGGGGTAGGATTCACTTGCATATCCACTGACATTGTTGGCAGGGGGCGTTTTCACCTGTGAGTATTTCCTGAAGGCAGCTCATGGCACAAACAAGATGAACCAGGGTGACAGAATGGGGACAAGACAGAAGCCATACTCATCAATAAACCAATATTTTAATCCTTTCAATATTATTTTATGTGTGTGACTGTTTCATTCCCATGTATATGTGTGCACCACATGCATATCTGGTGCCCACAGAGGCCAGAAGAAGGTGTTAGTTAGATCCTTTGGATTTGGAGTTCAGACAGGCATGAGCCGCAGGTAGGTGCTGGTAATTGAACCCAAGTTTTTCTCTAGAAAAGCAGCCAGTACTCTTAACCACTGAACCATCTCTCCAGTCCCTTATAAACCAGTCTTGAAAGTGACATGATCTCATTTTAGCTGCAATCATTTTGTCAGGAGCAGTGCCTTGACTCAGTTCCCACCCTAGGATGACCTAGGGAAATACACATGTTCATGAGCACCAAGACTGTTGGGAGATGGTTATTATCTTAGTTAGGATTTCTATTGCTATGAAGAGACACCAAGACCACAGCAACTCTTATAAAGGAAAACATGTATTTGGGGCTGATTTACAGTTCAGAGGTTTAGGTCCATTATCATCATGGCCTGAAGCATGGTGGACATGGTGCAGGACAAGGAGCCAAGAGTTCTGCATCAGAATCTACAGGACCCCAAAGCCCACTTCCAGTGACACAGTTCCTCCAACAAGGACACACCTCCTAATCCCTGTCAAGTAGGACCACTCCCTAGTAACCATTTATTCAAATATATGAGTCTATGGGGGCCATTCCTATTCAAACCACCGTAGTTAAGAAGCTGCCTCAGCATGGTGCTTGGGTATCTGTTGACTGGATGAAGAGCTATAAGTGAGGTTGTACAGTCTGATGCCAATTAGAAGGAACAAACCATATTAGCAAAATCAGTCTATATGGCCAAACACAGACAAACACACTTCACTGAGGGTCCATTGCTGACAGGCTTTTGCTAAACAGCTGGGTGTTTTTAGCTTTGTGGACTCATCAGGACATGGGAGGACACTCCCTTAGGATGTGGATTTATGTCTGCTTGGGTGCTGTCCACGTAACTACAGAAGTTAACAGTTACCTGAGCTATGATGGACTCCCTCATGAAGATAAAATTTATTAAAATTCAGAGCACCTAAAAAATGACCTTGAGCCTAGTGAGGTCAACATCCATTGAATCCCAGCATTCATGAGGCAGAAGCAGAGGCAGGCAGATTTCTAAGAGTTCAAGACCAGCCTGGTCTACACAGTGAGTTCCAGGCCAGCCAGAGCTACATAGTGACATAGTGAACCTCACTGCCGACCCAAACACTTGTTCAAGCAAAAGAGAGTGTTACCAATGTGGGAAAACAACATCTCCTTTCAGAAGCAATGGGCTTATTCGGTCACTGTACAGGACTCACACTAATAAGCTAGTGCCTGCCAAGATCCAAACTTGAGTAAGTGACATTTGCAGTTATCAAGTACAGTGGGGTCTGGAGTGGGCTGAGTGTAGGCACTGAACTGTACACAGAGTCTGTACCCCATCCAAAGTGAGGGTCACTGGGAACAGCAGACGCTCTAAACATTCCCTAAAAAGCCGGCAAGTGCAAACGTTCTCATGTTCCTGACCCCACCTCTCCCACTAGGATTTGTGACTGTTGGTATCGAACTTCTAAAACAAAGCTCAGCCACAGTCAGCACTGGCCCCGTGGTTGGGTGTCACCACTGGTTGTCAGTTGAAGGCCAGGGATTTAGTGCCGCCGGCTCCAAGGGCCTCCCGGTTCCTCTCCAGCAGTGCCACAGCCCCTGTAAAATCCCTAGCACTAGTCACGGTAGCTAAGGCAGGTTCAACGTGGAGGATGCCACACTTTAAGTCCATATGCCTTGAGAGAAGACGTGGAGCAACTTATGAGTAAAAAAATGAATCTACTGTATTCCCAGCTGAAATGAGGTAGACAAAACTCCCGAGGATACGATTTAGGGGAAAGAGTTGGAGGGATGCCTGGACCACTCAGGGAGGTCTGGGTAGTCTCTTAGGGTTTCCCGTGAGAAGGAGAGGGGAGCTTCCATCCAGCTCAGCCTGGACCATGGTTGCAGTTCAGCTCTATCAGGCATATCCTTTTTCTCATCCACGTCAGATCCCTGCTAAGGAGGTTATTTCATTGCTCAGAAAGCCAAGACTCAGGGACACTATGCGAAAGGAGAAACCCCAGTAAGAAGTTGAGTGTCACACTGTGAAGGTCCATTCCACAGTGCAACAACTAGTCAAGGTCTGAACTGGACAGGCTGTCATTCCCCTAGCTACCTCCACACTCAGCCTCGCCAAAATTCCCAGGATCCTCGAAGTTACGCCCGAGCTTCTAACTGCCTCCCTTCCTTTGGCTCGCAGAGTCCTCCATCAAGGCTCAGGTTTTTCACATATGGCAAGGATTCCTGAGGCATGTCAGACCCAGCCTAAGACCCTTCCCCTCAGGACCCAGTTTTCCCATATTGTCCTGTCTGAGGAGCTGAGCTGGATGTCAGGCACTCCAGATGCCCGGGTACCTCTGCCTTCTGAGACCCATGCTTCCCACCCAAGCAGAATAAATACAGGTCACTGGATTTATCCAAAGAGAACTCCATTCATTCTTCTCATAGCTGGGGATATTCTCCAAGTAACGTTCCTGTCACTGGGTTAGTGGCCGCCACCTCAGAGAGCCAGGTTTTCTTTCAGAGTGCCACTGAGTAGCGTCTTCAGTGAAACTCGAGCTTGGCTGTGGTCTTCAGTCAATCCTGTTCCAGCAAGGTCTGCATCCACTTATCTTTGTGGATTCAGATTCTGTGGTTTGGATTCTGTTCCAGCTCCCCCACTGGCCTCTCCCCACTTTATACGGCTAAGCCAGACAAGGTTGGGGGCTGGGGAAGCCAAGTCCAACACTGTATTCTTTGTCTCTTGCTGCCCCCTGCTGTTCAAATCTCGGCTAGATTTTCTTTTCTTTTTCCTTCTTTCTCCCACTTAAATCTTGAACAAAATTTAAAAGTATTTTTTTTAATTGTGTGTGTGTGTGTGTGTGTGTGTGTGTGTGTGTGTGTGTGTGTAGACATGCATACATGGGTGCAAGTGTGTGTGTGAGTGTGTGTGTGTGTGTGTGTGTGTGTGTGTATACATACATGGGTGCAAGTGTGTGTGTGGATGTGCGTTCATGTGTGTGTACACACACATATGGATACCAGTCCCTCATTTGGTGTAATCACCTTGATTTTGAGATAGGATCCTTCCCTAGGACTCGGGACTCATTGCTTAGGCTAAGCTGGCGAGTGAACCCCAGGAATCTTCTTGCCTCTGCTTCCCTGGTACTCATATATTTAAACTATGCATACATTTTAAATGAGGACGGAACTCAGGTCCTTATGTTGTGAAAAGCACTTTAACAGACTGAGCCAGCTCCCTGGCTTCTCTCTCTTTTCTTTTTAAACAAGGAAATGAGCAGGTAGTTCCTGAGCAGTGGGTGAGGGAGAAAAATATCCTTTCCTTGTTGAATGCTCTCAGCTTATTAGTTTTTTTAAATGAAGAAATAAAATGTAATACTTAATTTGTGTTTCTATTTATCTGGTTGGTTCATCTAAACACACAAGAGTAGTAGAGGTGCACCTAGATTTACTATGAGTTACGTTCCAGTAAACCCATCAGAGGCTTATAACATGTCAAGAAGGTATTTCCTGCACAGATAACCATCTTCCAATTCCCTGGCTCCTCCTAGCCTACCTAGCATGCTCAGAACACCTACATTCACTGAATTTGGCAAAACCATTCCAACACAAAGCCTATTTGATAATAAAGTGTTGACAAACCCATGCCATCTCTCCATCACTTCAGGGGAAAGCGTCACCAGCTCCCATGTTTGATAAAGATGAGAGTCAATTGTAGGTTGGCTGTACTGCACCATATACACACAAAATCAGTGGATTAGAGGCTAACTGAGGTACTATAAAGCTTGGATGGAGAGGGACTAGACATCACCATGAGGATCACTTGTGAGCTAGGATGATTTAGTGAAAAAAAAACCCTTCGTCTTTCATAGTCATAGTTTGAGAAGCATGGGCACAAAGACCGGTCTTCTCACCTGAGTGAATGTTACCACAGCTCCGGTGTACTTGGCTGCTCGCTCATTTTCCATCCCCACTGAAATGTGAGTCCCAGGAGAGCATGCACTTGCTACTCAGTTTACCATAGACTCATTCTGGGTTGGCACAACCCAGACTCAATACGGACTTGTTCATGGTCTTCCTGCCTCCAGTCAGCAACCACTTAGACCTAATTCATTTTTCAGGATGCAGCCAGAACATCTTTCAAATCTGATCATCATGGTTTCCTACTTTAAAAATCCCCAATGACTCCTTGGTGGTCCAGAAAAAATCAAAAGCTCTAAAACAAACAAACAAAAAAAACAAAACAAAACAAATAAGAGCTGCTGTGAAGTTCAGTCACACTGAGCCCTTATATCATATCAAAGGGTCATGCTTTCGGGTGTCCCAGTATCCACACCTGTTCATTCCCTGCCTGGAATTCCCTTTCCTTCTCCTTGACCTGTGGTGGTACCTGCAGGTCTCAGCTCAGTATTGCCTCCCACAGAGCTGCAGCAAAACTGACATGGATCCCAACCTGCTACAATTCTTTTTCTCCATACTACCTTAAGGTCCATTCTGTACCTATTCCATTTTATCTACCTGAGACTTGGCAGGAAACACAGCATATCTTTACAACAGAGGAAAGCTAGACTACAGAGCTTACAATTTTTGTGGGGGGCTGAGTATTCCCTTCACTCTTCTAAATTTATCTGGCTTGTTTAACCTTTCTACCTGGCTTTCCACCCCAAACTCTGGGCTTGTGATTGAGTCTGGTTAAACCGTGTAGAGGTGTCTGCCCAGGCCTCCAAGTTGCATGGTCTTAGTTTATTGATGCTAATGGCGATTATTATGAGTCATTACTTCTGAACCCTGCATCTTGCTTTCTTCTTTCTAAGCTCCTACAATCTCTAGTATTTCTTTGGGCATTTACTACACAAGACATGTTGCACATGGCTCCAAGATGCCCCTGCCTGTTGGTCCCTTTGTGGGCCCCTCATGGAAAGCTGTTGGCTGCTCATTACCATGTTCCTTTAAGAATGGCAAACATGAGCATATCATAAAGGGAATAGGTTCTTCTTTTAAATCTCTCTCTCTCTCTCTCTCTCTCTCTCTCTCTCTCTCTCTCTCTCTCTCTCTCTCTCTGTGTGTGTGTGTGTGTGTGTGTGTGTGTGTGTATGTGAGAGAGAGGGGGGTGTAGTGTACACATGGAGGATGGTGCCATAGGGCACATGGGGATGATGGAGGTCAACCTTGGGTATCAGTGTAAGAGAGGGTCTCTTGATCACCACTATGTACACCAGGTCAGATGGCTTGTGAGTCTCCCGTCTCCCACCCTCATCTTGCTGTATAGGAATGTGGGATTATAAACATGTGCTACCACATCTGGTTTTAGGTAGGTTCTGAGGATCCTCAGGTCTTCATGTTTGCAAGGCAAGTACTCTTCCCATGGATCCATCTCTCCAGTTCCAGATACAATATTTTAAAACTGACCTTTCATTTTCTTTTCTTTTCTTTTTTTCTTTCTTTTTTTTTTTTTTTTCTAGACAGGGTTTCCTGGAACTCATTTGGTAGCCCAAGCTGGCCTCCAACTCACAGAGATCCCTGGCTCTGCCTCCCGAGTGCTGGGATTAAAAGCGTGCGCCACCACCCCCCTGGTGTCCTCTCATTTTCTTATGCGAGTACCTGAAGTCCCGGTGATCTGCTTTACTTTATAGGCTAGAGGAGGAAAATTAGGGCTCCAATTTACCAAAACTGTTTCTTTCAGGATTTCTGGAAGGTACCCTGTTTAGAACTGGATGAAAACAAACAAAACAAGCTTGGTGAGGAAATCCTTCTCTGAGTTTACACGTCTCAAATGGGTGGATAGATTGGGAGAGACTCTGGTTACCGCCACCCCCACCAGGGCAATGATAATGGCAATAATGAAATTAACAACCATGAAATGATGTATTGATAGCATTTATGATTACAGATCCAATGTGATTATTCCCATGCTCCTGCTCATGGGTGGCAGAAGCCAGTACAGAAAGCAGGGCCCTTTAGTCCTCTTTCACAGATCACTCCCTCACCTGGGACCCAGTGCTCCATGAAAACAACACAGCAGCTCTAATACCTCTCCTGCTCAAGTCTAAGTTTCTTCCTGTCCCTTGGATCCTTGGGTGCCATAGGGGATGACAATGAGTATCACAACACTGTGTGTGTATATGTGTGTGTGTGTGTGTGTGTGTGTGTGTGTGTGTGTGTGTGTGTGTGTGTGTGTATGAAGACTCTGCATGGGAAAAGAAATGGACCCTTGCCATAATTCACAACTCTGATTAAGACTTAACATGTTTACAACCCTGGTGTTTTGGGTTCAACTTTTAAAAAAGATTTTATTCGTTTTTTGTTTTATGTGTATGGATGATGTTTTTCTCTGTGTGTATATGCATCACATGGATGCCTAGTGTCCACAGAGGCTAGAAAAGGGTGTTAAATTCCTTGAACTGTAGTTATAGACAGCTGTCAACCACGGAACCAAACCAGGGTCCTCTGCAAGAGCAGCAAGTGCTCTTAACTACTGAGCGGTCTCTCTACCCCTGACTTAACTGTTTTCAAATGAAAACAAAAAAGTATAATCTTATTGAGTAAATGTAATAACATAGATAATTTAGGCCTTCCTAAAAACTGGACCACTCTATACTTGAATGGGAATATAAAGTTAGTTTGAAATTCATCCTCAGATACATGAATAGTTCTCTGTTGGAAATCTGCAGATAATCATTAATAACAAGAATAAAAGTTTTCTAAAGAAGTGACCAGAAAGAGTAAAGTTTAACATGAATAAATTATAACCCTGAGTGATTTAGTCCTGAGTTCATTACTCTGATAGTGCATCCAAATCACCCAGAGGGCTTTGACAACCCTCAGGGTTGCTTGGGGAATAGGGCCCTAGAAGTTCTGAGTGAGTAGGTCTGGGGGGGACATTTTCAACATTCCCCTGGTAATGTCAGCCAGAGGAATACCCTGGTAATGTCGGCCGGAGAGGCATCCACCAGACCACTCCTTCTGAGACTTGGCTACAGATTGGGATCATCTGGGGAACTGAAAAATTAATGATGCCTGGATTCTGCCCTAATTTTTATGGAGTATGACTTGAGCAGTAGGTACTTTTAAAAGCTCCCCAGATGATTGTAATGTGCAGCTTAGTTGGAGGGCTGCTAATTATTGGGGATATTGGGTGTGGAGACACATGTGTTAAGAAGAAAGATGGTTTCAGAGATTCAGAGTGTATGAAGGGGTGAAGCACCCTGTGAAGGTTCTCAGTTGAAGCCCAGATGAAGTCGTATCTCACCCAAATGAGATGGTATTGAGGAGCCATGAGCAGGAATGCTTAGTGCTATGTCTGTACCAAAAAGGACCACAGGTGGGCTTTACCTAGCATGTATGAAGACCTGGGCTAGCATCGCTCTATTGCATAAAGCAATAACAAAAAGCTCACATGGGATTTTTTTTCCATTAAACTACAGATTGCTGCTACCCAAGTTACACAATAGCTAGCCACCCAAGAACAGCTGGCTGGGGCCTACAACAGCTGCCTGACACACTGTGACTATTAGTAGACCCACCCCTGTGGACAGTGTCTTTTGTTTCAGGACAAATGATACATATGCCTTTTTTGATTCTGAGCATCCTTTTGCCCAGCCTCCTCAAGAAGAACTAATAGTCAGATGAAGCATATATATTCTAACCCACCACCCTTTGACATTTCCTAGTCAATGCTGTCCACGAAGAGCTTCTCCCTTTGTGTGTCTATTTTACACTGACAGCCTCCTTCACATGACACTTGTCTTAGACAGTAATGATGGATGGGTGTATAGCAGACTTGTACTCACAGTCACAAAGCACAGAACTGAGTAACAAGAGCTTTGCCTAGCAGGGGTTCTCAGCCCTGGGGTGGAGGAGGTGGTGCTCAAAATAACCCTCTACAATATCAGGCATTTATATTTATTAGAGTTCTTAGTTTTATATATTTGAAAATCAAGAAAGTACTTGGGTAAATCACTACTAATCATGAAACTGCATGTGCTCACCACTGTTTTAAAAAGAGTTTTTCCTTGACATGAATGATATTTGGCTGCTATTAACTATAAGGGCTGTGGACTGGTAGGGGTGTTTGGACACTACTATATTTTCTTGAGCATGTAATTTGGGGAGATATATCATAACCATGAAGCAGATGGTTTATCAAATTCATTTGTTGATTTATTTCTTTATGCATTGATCAAACAATTGATAGTGCTCAACACTTAATAATTATTTGTTGGTTAAAAGAATGAGTAAAAGAGCCAGGTGGTGGTGGCGCACACCTTTAATTCCAGCCCTCAGGAGGCAGAGGCAGGTGGATCTCTATGAGTTCGAGGCCAGCCTGGGCTACAAGATGAGTTCCAGGAAAGGCCCAAAGCTACACAGAGAAACCCTGTCTCAAAAATAAACAAACAAACAAATAAATAAAAGATAATAAATAAGTAAATAAGTAAGTAAGTAAATAAATAAATAAATAAATAAATAAATAGTGAGTAAGAGTAATTGAACTAAACATTTTCTTGGTGTCCACTATGTGCTAGACACTGAATATGAGGGTATAAAGTTGAATCAAACAAGAACACACCCTCAAAGAGCTGGTAATGCAATGGCATGTTTCTCCTCTCCTCTCCTCTCCTCTCTTCTCCTCTCCTCTCCTCTCCTCCCCTCTCCTCTCCTCTCCTCCCCTCCCCTCCCCTCTCCTCTCCTCTCCTCTCCTCTTCTCTCTGTCTCTCTCTCTGTCTCTGTCTCTGTCTCTCTGTCTCTCTCTGTCTCTCTCTGTCTCTCTCTCTGTCTCTCTCTCTCTCTCTCTCTCTCTCTCTCTCTGTGTCTCTCTCTTTCTCCCTCTTTCTCCATTTACCTCAAGCCCATGAGAGAAGGTGGGCATAGTGTCATGGACCTATTGTCCCAGTGATAGCAAGATGGGAAACAGAAACAGGGACCATCTCAGGGACCAGCTTACTTGGCCTGTGTGGAAAGTTCTGAGCCAATGACAGATCTGTGGTCCTCTGATCTTCACATATACACCATGCATGTACTTTCCTCCACATACACAAGATGGGGGGCAGTTCTGAGAGCCAGAGAGAGTAATTTGTCCTAGTCATTTTGAAATTTAAGCTGCACCATCCATATGGATGAAGTTGGCCCAGGAATATCCACATTACCCCTGCTTGATTATCCTATTGTTAGCAAAGACCATAGAGAAATTCCACAACCGTGTCCAAAAGTTGGCCACCCAATTTGATAAAGCAGGAGCTTCTCCCTAGAGTTGTGAATCATGAAAGTTCCATCAAGGGAAGATGGTGGACTTAAGAAAGAGCTCTGAGGCCGGGCTGTTCCCACAGGAAGGAGAAGGAGCCACCATGGCTAGGCAAGGATCATTCTCCTCTGCACGTGTGCCTTCAGAAAGCCATGGGAGAGCTCCCTCACGACAAAGAAACACGTGCTGCAGGGAGTGGAGTGCGTTTCATTCTTGGCCAAGGCCAGGCCCCTTTTGGCTTTTACCTTGGTGAGCTGGGAAGAGGTTAGCCAAGGTATAAGCACTGGTTTCTAATGGATATTAGGGGACTGGTGTCTGGTGTAATTCACTTGAACACGCAAACCTCTGTAAGCACACAAAGGCCATTTCATTTTTTTCCTCTCCTAATCCCATCATTCCATTGTTTGTCTCATGTTAATTACTTGCCATGGCAGATTTTACTTTTTGGCAAACACATGGCTGAATTTTACTGCTTGTCTGTGTGTTTGTTAGTCAACCACCCTGGGGACACAGTAACGTTAGACTAAATATTAGTGGAGTTTTCTTCCAGATTTTATGGACACAAAACTTTATGTTGATTGGAAGAAATGTTTCTCCACTTTATTAAACTTGGGACTTCTTCAAGAAAATGTCACTGGACAGAGTAAAATCTATTACTGGCACCAGCAACGCTACTATTATATGGAAAAAGATCAAACTATCAATGCCAGCTATTAAAATGGGTTAAGTTTGTTCTGTCTACTTTTCCATTGTTTGCTAAGTGAGTTCAGTTGTAAGCAAAAGAGACGATGGAAAAACAATATGTTATTTCTCTCCCTCTCTCTCTCTCTCTGCAATGCTTGGCACTGGGCTTCTGTGTAGATTTGAAGCAGACCTCAGGAAGGCGGGTAAGTGACTGGTGTGAGCTGAGACCCCAGCACTGACAGCCAGAGACACTCTCACATCTTGCCACACGCTCTTGGCTGGGGACCCAGTATAACGCTTTATAAAATACATCTCTCTCTGGAACATGTGTTTCTTCTTTGCATTAAGTATATGAGAAAGAGATTCAATTAAGCAAAGACTTTACCAGAATTGATGGGTTTTGAAGATGTTCCATCTCAGAAGAGGAACATTGCCTTGTTAAATCTAATGAAAACAGTTGGCCTACTAGGTTCTAAAGCACCATCAAAAGTCACTCTTTTTTTGATATGTGAGATATTTACTGTGTATGAATCTTCTTTCACAAAATTTAGCATAAAAGTAACTGGACATTTTCCAGAAACCAGCTTCAGTTCAGACTCTGAGATTTCATTCTGTGGAAATCAGGGGCCAGAGAGGTCCTAGGGCCAAGATTATGTCTCTGTCAGGACAGAAAGGCTATTAAAGACTTTTTTTTTCCTACTCTCCTTTACACCATTCCTCAACCCCACCCCCACCCTGGGTTTATTGAGACTCATTTGGCAAACATTGTATGTATTTAACACATCCAACTTTGAGATTTTGAAAAGATGTGCGTCATGAAACAATGACCACAGTTGAATTAACACACCCATCAACTCAATGAATTATAATGGTTTTTTGATGGGCGTTGAGAACACTTAAGATCAATTCTCACCTCCCACCCCCACCCCTGTGTCTCTGACCATTGGCATAGTGCTGTGCAGATCTTCAGAGCTTTCTCGTCCTGAAGAACTGAACCCTTCCTCTGTTTCACCACATCTCCAGACACCTTCCTTTCAGACCGCTGGTCTACTCTTGGCGTTTATGCCTTTGACTTTTTAATTTAATTCTCATTTTTAATCATGAATGTAGATGCCCAAGTAGTTGAGAGGAGGATGTCAGATGTCCTGGAGCTGGAGTGACAGGTAGTTGTGTGTCACCCAGTGTAGGTGCTGGGAATCAAACCCAGGTCCTCTGTAAGAACAGGAAGTGCTCTTAACTGCTAAGCCATCTCTCCAGCTTGACTTTAACTGTTTTAGATTCCACATATAAATAGGATCACATGTAGTGGGTAGTTGTTCCAGCTTTGCCCTTGAAGCACTGCCCCTAGTGAGGCAGCAGGTAACTGCTACACCTGCCTTACTTTGAAGTACCTGCCCCTTGGGCATGGCCACTAGGGACCCTTAAGACCTCAGATACACATACTTAGTTCTCTCTTCACCTCCTTGTGGTTTGGATGCTGAGATCTTAGACCAGGCAGATCAGTGTGGGACATAGCTCAGCTTTCCTGGACCCTATGATGAATCTCATGTGGTTGTGAGTTAACCCCCAAATAAATTCCTTTGCCCATTAAATAGACTCTGTGGATTTATCCCACTAATCACACTTTGTCTTCTTATGCCTGGTTTGTTTCACTTAATATAATGTCCACTACATCATCCATGCTGCCACAAACACCAGGGTTCACTTTTTTTTTTCTTTTAAGGTTGTATAATATCCTGGTATACACACATGTGTCATTTTTCTATTTATTTATTGACAGACACAAGATAATTTCGTATATTGGCTACGGTGAAGAATCCTGTGAAGAGCATATTGTGCAGACATTTCTTTAAGTTGTTCATGGGCTCTTCACCAGAGCCCATCTGTGAAGCACATGTTTTGGTTTTGAATATTACAATTTCAGGGCAACAGTAGCCAGCTCAGGTAGTTTGGGTATTGACTCTAATGAAACTGAAATTGTTTAAGATTTAAAACTCCAGGGGCTGGGCATTTAGCTCAGTGGTAGAGCGCCTGCCTAGCAAGCACAAGGCCCTGGGTTCGATCCTCAGCTCCACATACAAAAAAAAAAAAAAAAAAAAAAAAAGATTTAAAACTTCTGCTCCCACTTACTTCAGGATGGATGGATTTTAAAAATAGGCATTTTGGTGAAAATTGTTCTCATATTTCTCCATCCATTCCTATCAACGGGTAGTCTGTGAGACTATTTACTCTTGATAACAGTTACAAAATAAAAACACACAAAATTGTTATTCATATATATATTATTTTATAATTTTTATTAGTTATGTATATTAATTGCTATATATAATATGTATTATATAGATATATAATATGCAGGTATAATACAGTCTATAGATGTAGAGAATAGATTTCACACACATACACACACACACACATACACACACACACTCATCTCTGAGGATTGTTTGCCATAAATCTTACATGAATTATTTGTCAAAAAGGTCCATGAACTCAAAAAGCTTTGCATGACAAAGAAAATAATCAGCACAATAAAGGACAGCTTGTAAAATAGGAAGAAAGCTTTACCAACTACATACCATATAGGCAATTCATATCCAAGGAACTGCAAAGATAATACACCAAATACATCAACTCACCTAATCAATAAACAAGATAATGAACCAACTAGACAGTTCTAAAAAAATACAAGTGGTAAATAAATGCTTAAAAAAATTTCTGTCAAGGAGATGTGAATTAAAAGAGCTCTGAGATGCCATCTGATTCTAGTCAGAATGGCTAGTGCCAAAAAACAAATGATTATGTTGTTAACAAGGGTGGGGGTGGGGAGGAACCCCTGCCGATCAGAATGTAAGCTTGTGCTACCACTATAAAGACCAGTGTGGAGGCCTCTTATAAAACTAAAAGCAGAACTACTGTATTGTAGTATGAATCTTAAAAGGTCTTATTAATAAGAAGCAGAACAAGCCACAGCTTCCTCACCTCACCAATTCCTCAGCTGATCCTGTTTCCTCAGACCTGAAGCCTCTGAGTCCTCATCCAAAAGGGTCTTAGCTGAACTGATACTTAAAGCCTAAAAGCTTAACTAGGCTCCTAGTTCCTGGTCTTCACGACTTATATACCTTTCAACTTTCTGCCATCACTTCCTGGGATTAAAGGCGTGCATCTCCATGCCTGGTTGTTTCCAGTGTGGCTTTGAACTCACAGAGATCCAGATGGATCTCTGCCTCTGGAATGCTAGGATTAAAGCTGTGTGTGACACCATTTTCTGGCCTCTATGTCTGTCTAGTGGCTGTTCTGTCCTCTGACCCTGGATAAGTTTATTAGGGTGCACAATATGTTGAGGAACACAGTATCACCACACTGTATGACCTAGCTATATCATTCCTCTAAGTCAGTGGTCCTCAACCTTCCTAATGCTCCGATCCTTTAATACAGTTCCTCATGTTATGGTGACCCCCAGTCATAAAATTATTTTTGTTGCTACATCATAACTATAATTTTGCTACTGTTATAAGTTGCAATGTAAGTATCTGGGAAAGGGTTGTTTGACCCCCAAAGGGGTCATGACCCATTTCTTGAAAACTGCTGAACTAGATACACTCCCATCTAGCAGATGTGAAACTCACATTCTTCTCAGCGAGCAGTGAACTCTGTCTAAAACAGATCACATACAGACAGCAAAGCAAGCCCAGCAAATATCAAAGAGTGAAAGCATTTTATTTTTTATCTGATCAGACCATCGTGTAATAAAACAAGTAACCAGTACCAGAGACAACACAGAATATTGTAACACAAATCTAATAGTTCTTTTAATAAAAAACAAAAACAAAAACAAAAAAACCCTGGAGCCAGATACTGGGGTAAATGCTGAAAGATCAGAGAAACAAAGGAACAAGCCACTGCCAAGTCTCATCTCTCCAACTCCATGAATCCTCTGTTTGAAAGCCTCTGAGTCCTCAGCTGAAAGGAGTCCAGCTGAAAAGGCTTCCAGCTGAAAAAAGGTTCAGCTGAAAGAGGGCTTTAGTTTCTGTCTCCTCATGCTTTACATATCTTTCTCCACCAGCCATATTAATTCCTTCCTAGTTCTTGGATTAAAGGCATGTGTGCTTCCCAAATACCGGTGTGGAGGCATGAGATCTCAAGTGCTGGGATTAAAGGCATGTGATTCCCAAGTATTGGGATTAAAGGCATGTGCCACCACTGCTGGTCTCTGTTTCCTTCCTAGACTGAATCAATCTCATGTAATCCAGGATGGCTTTGAACTCACAGAGATTCAGGGGATCTCGGCCTCCTGAGTGCTAAGATTAAAGGTGTGTGCCACCACTGCCTGGCATCTATGTTTAATCTAGTGGCTTGTTCTGTTCTCCGATCTCCAGGAAATATATCACCATATTTCCCCTTTTTTGTCTAAAATAATAATAAAAGAGGGTTATAGATAATATAATAAAACTATATGCAATAAATACAATAAGTATATACAATATATACAATCAAGTATTATGTTAGCCATGTCCAGTCCATTAACATTTGACAGATTCAGAGAAAACACCCCATTATTTATCCTATTTTGGTGAGTCCAAAGTGTATCTAATTCACTTCCTATCCAAACTTGTACTAATTACCAACCGAAAACTGTCTTTTGATATCATTCAAACTTATATGCTTTACACCTCTTTAGTGAGTTTCTTTCCTGAATTTGTTAACAAGGAAAACTATAACTATCTAGTCTTAAACTCCCTCAAAGACTAGAGAAGAAAATAATAATTACTGAGTAAGCAGGAAGTGCAAATAAACAGCTTCCAAAAAATGTGAGAAATGACAGAAGCAGCTGGCTGCCTAGACAGTCACCCAAGACTTCTCTGCAATGTTGGAGCATCCATCTTCAGCCTACAGGCCTAGCATATCTGACAGATTTATCTGTGAAGCAGGATTTTCTTTTTTCTTTTCTTTCTTTTTTTCTTTCCATTTTTTTTTTTTTTTTTGGCTTTTTGAGACAGAGATTCTCTGTAGCTTTGGAGCCTGTCCTGTAGACCAGGCTGGCCTCAAACTCATAGAGATCCACCTGCCTTTGCCTCCCAAGTGCTGAGATTACAGGTGTGTGCCGCTGCCACCACCACCCAGCTGAAGTAGGATTTTCTAAAGAGCCTTCCTACCTTGTCTTGGCAAAGTTTAGCAGTCCTATCTTTTGTATCTTGCTTGTCCCATTTGAATAGCATACTGTCAGCAGTCAAAGCAGGGGCATTTTCTTGCCTAGTGGCTAACTTTTACCACAAAGAAAGTAAACTCCATATGGAGTTTTCTTCAATGCCATCTTCTTTGAAGTAGATTGGTGCTGCCAGGAGCAGATATGTTTGATTGTCATAAAAAAAAAATAAGAATCTGTGTTTTAAAACATCTTAAATGCCATATTCTGTAGATCTCTGAAGTGCTTGAAGATGATCTGCCTAGCTAAAATATATAGGTTTGACCTTGAAAACTACATAATATGACTAAAAGTTTGATTGTAATAAATAACTACTAACTTTCATTTCTTTATATCCTAATTAGTTGGTAGTAATAACTTTCAACTTACATTACATTGTTAAATAAACTGTATAGGTACAATACCTTGAACAAAATTAGAAATGTATGTACGGTGTATTCTAACAAAATTAATTGCAAATTTGTATCAGTATACAAAATTTATATAAAATGTACAAAAATCCAATCCAATGTAAAAAAATATTTAAAACTAGTAGTTGCTTGCTTTCTTTTGCTTTTTTTTTTTTTTTTTTTTTTTTTTTTTGGTTTTGTGAGACAAGGTTTCTCTGTGTAGCTTTGCACCTTTCCTGGAACTCGATTTGGAGACCAGGCTGGCCTTGAACTCACAAGAGATCCACCTGGCTCTGCCTCCCGAGTGCTGGGATTAAAGGCATGCACCACCGCCGCCCAGCAAGTAGTTACTTTTTAAAAGTAGATTCAATAATCTACCTTTTTATTTTATCATATCCATATTCTCCCTTTTTTTCAGAGTAGATTCAATAATCTACCCTTTTATCCTATCATTTCTAAATCTCTCTTTTTTTTAGAGTAGATTCAATAATCTACTTTTTATCCTATCATTTCTATATAATAAATTTCTATATCATATCCTACTTCTTCTTTTAAAGAGAGATTGACTATGACCAATAACAATTTTTAACCAACCCCTAAACAAAGACAAACATCCATAATCCATTTTTTTGGGGAATGTGGGCAGAGTTTTCTAGGCTACTTCCTGCTGAATGGGGGTGCTGATAGTCTTATGGGAACACAAAGAAAATTTAAGATTATGGTCAAGTTTTCACTGGAGTAGTCTGTGAGGCTGTATCATCTCAGCTACCCATCTCAAAACTGTCCTGAGCAGTTTGTAATCCAAAACTGACCTTTGTGTGGTGTTTGTCAGCTTAATGCTATTATCATCATCCATGTGGAATCATCATTGTGGGGTCCCATCATCCTTTTGGAGACTTCAAAGGTCACTGTTAGACGTGGTCATGGTTCACTGCAGAAAATCTTTTTCATGGGACATTTTTTTCTGGATGATTTGTCGTTTTTCTTTAGATGTCTCATTTGTCTAGTGTTCTTGAGATTCCTTAGCCTTTATTCTCCTAATAGACAAAAACAAAACCCTTCCTCATCCCTAACTTTGGGGAGGTTCCAAATCTGATCTTTATCAATTTTTACTTATGGTTTCTCCTTAAATTTTTGTTTTATTTTCTAAAGGTGTTCTATCATCCAGTTTAGTATGGTTTCTTACAATAGGGATTAGGTTCTTTAATTGTTCTGGGACGGGGTTTCTTTTATGATGACAGGAAACAACTGAATTGAATTTGAGATGGGAGCCTGTGAGAGACCCCTCAGGGAGTTTCTTGATGGCAAAGGCAAAGGGTTACCTTGTCTGTTCCTTGTTGATCTACATTCAGTAGTCCAAGGCCTGCCTTTGTCACACCTTCTGCATAATCCAGAAGGAAAGGGCTTTCTACTGGGTTTATTCCTAGCAAAAACATTGTTTCTAGGAACGCCCTGTTTACAGTCCCTTTTTAGGTGACCTTGTTTACCGCAATTGAAACATTTGACATTACTGCTTTTCTTCAAACCTCTGGAAATCACCTCTCCTATCCAAGTATCATCATGATTATGAGATTCAATATTTATTATATCTTGGATCCATTCCTCCAAGGGTGCTGATCTTGCCTTTAATAGCCTAATTACCCTTTGGCATTGTGCATTTGCATTTTCAAAAGCTGGAGATTCAATTATTATTTGTCTAGCTTCTGAATTTGGTGTCATTCTATTTACTGCTAAAGATGTCTTTGTTTCCTTCCCTTCCCCTTCTCCCTCCATCCCCTCCCCTCCTCTCTTCCTGCCTCCCCCTCTCTGGCTTTTCTTCCTTTTTTTTCCCTGTATTTGTCATACATTAATATGTTTGTGTGTGTACATGGGGATGTGTGCATATGGAGGCCAAGGATGGACATATTTCTTCAATTGCTCCTCAACTTCACGCTTTTCTTTTTTGAAAAAAAAAATTAGCTTTTGTTCATGGAAATTTCATATCCACATACAATGTATTCTGATTTTTCTCTCCCTCCTTCCTTTACCTCTCTCTTTTCCCTATCAAATCCCCCTCTTCTCTACCAGTTCTTTTTCTAGATTCGTGACTTTTGTTTCATGACCTGTTTAGTTTAATCAGGGCCTCCCTCCTGTGTGACCATTCTGTTGGAACTAGTTACTGGAGCTAGTGGGTAAATAACTGAAAGCCGATAACAAAGGCAACTAGGGACAGCCCCAGTATAGTCTTTCCCCTGAGTTCCAGAAGTAACACTACCAGCAGCAAATTAATTAATCTGAGGGACTCTCAAGTGAATCTACATACACGAAACCCACTAGTCCATTCTTTGGAGTCAGTTCTCTCTCTACACAGCATCTTTCCTGCTCTCATACTTAGCTCCTATTTTGTCTGATTCTCTCTACATTTTTCTGCTCTTTGTTCTCCCTCTTTAGTTCTTCCCATCTTACTTCTGCCCGGTCTAGTCTTCTAGCTCTCCCCCTAGTTTTCATGTTGGGGGTTTTCAGTTACATATCCATATAATCAGCAATGCTTTGACCAGGCTCAAATCCTTTCAGGGTCAGAGAGGCGATAAGATCCACACAAAGGGCAGTAATTGTCAGCTCTCATTTACAACCCCAAAGGGAAGTAACTAATGGGGAATAGAATCAACTGAGGGCTAAAGTCAGTTAACCGATCTAAAAAAGGGAATTTATGTGCACAAACTATATTCTTAGAAGTGGTTGGTTAAAATGTTAAGAGCTTAGAATTCACTAAGTCACAGGTGAAAATAAAACTGCCTAATTTTCCTTTAGAGCCGCATTTGTCTCAGCCTAATTTCAGCTGTGCCATTTTCTGGCAGGGTCAGGGAAATGAATGTGGTGCCCAGATAGCCTGTGTCACAGCTTGATGTACCTGGTGTGTCAAAGCCCTTTTGTTCTGAGTTAAACATTAAAGGGGAAGTCTAGAGATACCACTTGGGCTACGGGAGAAAGGAAGGTTTAAGCTTAAATTGCACAAGAAGCAAGGCTTTGAACCCAACTACCTGGCCTTGGCAGTTGTCTCATGAATATTTACCTTAATTCTGGAGACTAGCAGGTGGTGTGGATGCTTACCTTATCTGCAGTCTGTCCTTTGATGTTTGAGAGAGATCTCAGCTAAAATACTTTCATCCAGAGATGGTCCTGGCTGGATGCTGCTAAGGATGATAATTACAGAAAGGCCTGAAACTGGGGGTCTTGACTGTGTGTGTTATGGGCACAGTTGGAGGAAGTTATCCGAATACTTTAATTGTATAGGGGAAATTGTGCCCAATGAATGATCAACACATTGTTCTAGGAACAGAAAAGCTATAATAGCACAAGAGAAATTCATAGCAGGAAATGGCTAACATTCAAAAGCCCGTATCACCAAGAGACCTTAAGTCTTGACTTTACCCTTGGCTTCCTCCAGGTATAGCTTTGTCATAGTCAGCTGAATCCCTACTTCATATTTCTACATCCTGCAGCAAGGCAATGATTCCCCTTCTCCCTGAATCAATCAGTAATAGGTAATTCATCAATGAAGGGATAGGACTTCCTGACCCTCCCCATATCCCCACCCCACCCCCCACTCCTGCATCCATGTGTGACTCCTGACAGGCTCATTCTTGTGCAGACCTAGTGCAGACATTTGCAGCTGCTCTGAGTTCATGACTGTAGTGGCTGTGCCAGCCAAATATATCGCATATTGCAGCCCTTCTCCTTATCTTCTGCAATGTTCCCTGAGCCTTAGAGGAGATGGCACGCATGTCTTGTTTAGAGCTGAGCCCTCATCTGTCACTTATTCTCAGCATCTTCTGGAGTCATGACTCTGCATTTGCCACCACTCATTGGAAAGAAAGGTTTCTCTCCTTAAAGCTGCAGTTGTCTGCAGTATAGTCATGGATATTTAGAAGACAGTTTGACATGCTCTCAATTTAGCTAAATGACAATACTTATTTATCTCCAGGGGCCTATGTGTTCTCCATCATGGAGTTTTGTTCAGGCTTATAGTGACAGTCATGGACTCCCTCCTGTCAAGTGGGCCTCAAGTCCAATCAGGGAATAGCTGTTCACCTCTATAGCAGTCATATTGGTTGGAATGAGTAATGTCCCTCATAAACTCAGGCATTTGAATACTTTGCCTCCAGTTAGTGGTGGCATTTTGGGAAATTTAGGAGGTGCCTCCTTGCTGGAGGAAGTGCATCACTGTGGATGGGCCTTGAGAGTATGTATACAGCCTCACCCTTTGTGGTGGTTTGAAAGAAAATGCCCCCCAAGTGGAATGGCACTATTAGGAGGTGTGGTTTTGTTGGAGTGAGTGTGGACTTGTTGGAGGAAGTGTGTCACTATGGAAGCAGGCTTTGAGGGCTCACATATGCCCAGTGCTCAGACCATTTCCTGTTGTGAGTCAAGATATAGAACTATCAGCTCCTTCTCCAGCACCATGTCTGCCTGCATGCTTCCTTGCTTCCCACCTTGATGACAATGGACTGAACCTCTGAACTATAAGTGAGCCACCACAATTAAATGTTTTCCTTTATGAGAGTTGCCAGTGTCTCTTCACAGCAATAGAAGCCCTAACTAAGACAATTTGTTTCCCGTTCTCTCTGCTTAGTGCTTAAGGTTGAAGATGTGATGGCTCAGCTTCCTGCCGCATGCCTGCTGCCATGATGGATTGCTATGCCTTTGTAAGCCCAAGAAAATTGTTTTTTTTTTTTTATAAATTGCCTTAATATGTGTTATTTTATCACAGCAACAGCAATGTAACTAAGACACAGTGTGCCACCACTGCATAAGTAGACCCTTGTCTCCTTAGCTTTTGAAACAAGTTTTCTTACTGAACCTGGAATTGAGTATCTGGCTATCCAATAAGCTTCAGGGATCCATCTGTGTCTTTTCTCTAAATACTGGGGCTGCAGATGCATATCCCCAAGACTGTATTTCTATGTGAAAGTGCTGGTAATCCATGTATTTTACTGACTGAACTATTCCAAGACTCTTACTTTTATATAATTTTTGTTGTTTGTGTAGTGTGTGTGTGTGTGTGTGTAGAGGTCAAGGTCCACCTTGAATTCATCAATTCTGCTAGTCTGGCTGGCCAGTGAGCCCAGGAATCTATTTGCCCCTGCAGGATCACACAGAGTACAGTTGTGTTCCATCATGCTCAGCTTTTTTTTATGGAGGTCTTGGGGATTGAACTCAGTTTCTCATGTTTGCACAACTTAGCCATCCTCCCAGCCTATTTATTTATTTTTGAGACAAAGACTCCCTATTCTGCCTAGGCTAGGCCCAAACTCATGATCTTTCTACTTTTGTCTTCTGAGTGGAAGGATTACAGGTTTTGTCACACAGTCAACCTTAATCCATTCCTGAGAGACCAATATGGTCTTTGAAAACAAAACAAGACAAAACAAAACAAAAAGTGTAGTTCATTCATAAGGACCATCGACTCAACCATCTGCCAAAGGCCCTAACTCCTAACATTGCCCTATTGGGGAAGTAAGCTTCAACATGAGATTGGCTTTGTTTTTCTGGGCATGGGCCACACTGGAACCAGTGAAGGTCTGTGCCGCATCGAGAAGTCTGCAAGGTGCTCTAATGAACAAACTCCTTTGCCTCTTTTCAACACTATTGGCATTTTGGGTTGTGTGATTGTCTGCTAGGGTAGGGTAAGGAGTACCGCCCTGTTCATCACTATAGAATATTTAGCATGTCCTACTGGATACCAAGTAGAAGCTCCATTCCAATCATGGTGATAAAAGCAATGTCTCTAGATATTACCCAGTGTCCTCAGGGCATCTACAAAGTACCAGGGAGCATACCACCCGACCTCAGGGAAAATGTGCATTCCTGAGTGAGTAAATATGAGCCTTCCACCTCTACACCATCCTTACAGCAAGGTTGTCTATCTATTTACTCATGTACACCGTGCTATATCTGTTGTTGTTTTTTATTTCTCTTTTTTTTCTATTTCAGTAAAAAACAAGTTCAGCAAGTGTTGCTAAAACTTTTTGAGTTTCTTATTTTTATGCTGTACTTAGCAGCACTTTAAAGAGATTCCAGGGAGAATGTGGCTCTCTGTGATTCCCATTAGGTGCTGGTTTCAAACTTGGCCTCCAGTCTAGAGCAATTCCATTGTGTGTAATTTCCCATTTTCTGTAATCTGTAAATATATGCATGGCGAACATTATATTGCAGATGGATACACCTAGTATGCTAAGTATAATTAGTTCTGGATGTGAAGAAAAAAAAGTTAATATAATTTTGTTTTTAGTGGACTTTGCAGTAATAAAAAGACTCCTCCCAGGGAAATTCATAGCTCATTCTGTCTTATGTAATAACCTGACTGACATAAATGCCCAGTGAGCACTGCCCCACTTAGGCAGGCCAGAGCCTCCCCAAATCTTTCTATAGACTTACAAAGGTAATCTATGTGCTCTGGCAGCTTGCTTTTTCTTTTTTTCAAGAAAAAAAAAAAACTGTTACTGAAAAATTGCTTTGGAATGGGGAGCAAATTATTCCAAGAAATGTACCTCAAACCTGTGGATGGATATGGGGTATGGATAAGGGGTATATTTTATAAGGCTGGATGTTGCTTTTTCATATATGCTTGCTTATTGGAACCCAAGGTCATATCTGGTTATTTTACTTGTCATAACACTAAAATTATGATAAAAGCTGTAAATTGGCTGCAAGAGCTGTAGCACAAGATGACCCTGGAATAAATAACAAGGCTTTGCCAAGTTATTTGATTAAAAGTACCATTCTTCAAACAGAAATCTCCAAACCACCTCCATGCAAACATGGCAGTGTAGTTAGGTTTCTATCCTGTATCAAAATACTCGAGGTAAACCATATACAGAGAAGAAAGGTTTACTTTATTTCATGGTCTAGAGGTGTCAGCCCATGGTTGCTTGGTTCCCTAGCCTTCAGGTCTGTAACGTGTGATGGAAAAACTTCTCACTTCATGCCTGCTAGAAGCAGAGAGCGATGGGAAAAACTTCTCACTTCATGCCTGCTAGAAGCAGAGAGTGATGGGAAAAGTGCCAAGATTCCAATATACCCTCCAAGGGATGCCTCTAATAACCTGATATCCTCCCACCCTATCCCATCTCTTAAAGGTTCAACCACCTCCCAATATCATCTCCCAATAGCTGGGGATGAAGATTTTAACACATTGGTGTTGGGGCAGGCACTCAAGATTCAACCCCACCACCACCACCTTCACACACATATGTGCTTTTTCTTTTGTTTGTTTGTTTTGTTTTTGAGACAGAATTTCTCTGTGTAGTTAGCTCTGGCTGTTCTGGAACTTGCTGTAGACCAGGCTAGCCTTGAACTCACTGAGATCTGCCTGTCTCTGCCTCCAGAGTGCTGGGATTAAGAGTGTGCACCACCACTGTCCAGTGTGCTTTTTCTTAAGGGTCATACTGATCCAGAAATCAAGGGTTCTAGACAGAGGGCATTCCGTACTAAAACATGATTTTGTTCACTGTAAAAGAAGGAGAAGGTGAAAATTCAGTCTCAGTTAGTGTACTTGTCCCCCATCACGGCCAAGTTATAATGAAGATCGACACACAAGGTGATAACTGGTGAGAACAGAGAGATTAATAATACAGGTGTTGGGGTGCTACATCTTTGGGTACATGATCCTTAAGCATGCACATGTGTCTTAGTTAGGGTTTCTATTGCTGTGAAGAGACGCCAAGTCCATGGCAACTCTTATAAAGAAAAACATTTAATTGGGGTGGCACACAGTTTCAGAGGTTCAGTCCATTGTCATCACGGTGTGACATGGCAGCAGGCAGGCAGACAAAACGAGCTGAGAGTTCTATATCTTGCAGGAAACAGGAAGTGAACTGGGGCACTGGGTGTGGCTTGAGCATATTTGAGCCCTCAAAGCCCGCCTCTACAGTGACACACTTCCTCCAACAAGGCCACATCTATTGAAACAAAGCCACACCTCCTAATAGAGCCACTGTCTGAGTTTATGGGGGACAACTACATTCAAATTACCACAGCATGGTAAACTCTGTCACTTACCTAAAAGTGCCACATGTCATTATGATAATCATGAGCCTCCAGAGAGGACAGAAGATGGTTTTCAGCAAATCTGTAAAAGAAGAGTAGAATGTTGTTTTCATAAAGGATAAAGATGGATTTCCAGAAATGTTATAGCTTTACTTTTCATAATAAGGAGTTGGTCCTATCTATCTATCTATCTATCTATCTATCTATCTATCTATCTATCAATCATCTTTTTGATGATTTAGGAGTCAAACAGACCTAGCTTTTGTCTCTTTCATTTTCTAGCTGAATGTCCTTAATCAGCAACTTAAATGTCCTTCAATTGATGAATGGATATAGAAAATGCGGTGCATATAGACTATGGAATACTATTCAGCTGTAAAGAAAAATGAAATCATGAATTTGTAGGTAAATGGAAGGAACTAGAAGAGATCATATTGAATGAGGTAACCCAGAGCCAGAAAGTGAATGTCTCATGTTCTTTCTCATCTGTGGTTCCTAGCTCCAAAGCTCCAGATGTGAGTAAGCACCTAGAGTAACTACAGAAACCAGGACAGTAAAAGGGAACCATTGTGGGGAAATAGAGAGGGTGACAAGAGCAAACAGTATCCAACCATGAACATCTAGGAATACACCAAGTCTCATTTCATCCACTACGAGATGAAATAAAGATAATAATAGTACCTACTTACTGGGTTTCATAGGACTAAATGAACAACCTTGGGGTCCAGTACCCGATATCTGCTAAATTAAAGAAGTCACCACCACGGTGATGGGTGCCAGGATTATGAGCACCTCAAGTCCCACAGCAGGAATACCTGGAGAAGTAACTCAGAGCTTTGCTTAGGGCCCTTTAATCAGAGGCTTGGGAGGCTCCAAGTCAGCAGGAGACTGGTTTGATTTGAGTTGCTATAGCAATGTCAGAGAAGGTGAATCCCACACTGCCAGACTGCATTAAGAACACATTTTAGCAGGGAAGATTAGAAGTTAAGGGTGAGCCAGCTAAAGCACCCAATTTTCTCACCTTTCTTTTTGTCTGCACAGTGCCAGGCCAGCCTGCTGAACACACAGGCTGCACTGCAGAGGAGCACTCTGCCCTCCCTTGCTTCAATCTTTATTAAGCTGGACTTGAAGATGAGCCTTGCTAGCTTAAATGCGTATACCCAGTCTGAGATGACTGACAGGAGCTTACATGAGGCAGGAAAGAGGGGTGGGGGACTCAGGCATGCAGGAAGTTTAGTCTGGGGGCAAAGGTTTGTGAAATCTCTCCCTAAGAGGGATCCTTGTGGTTATTTCCTACAGAGAGAGACAGAAACTATAACCCTCAATGTGCTAGAACCTAGCACATCCCTAACGGCCATGAGACTTCCATACATTGAGTGAGAAACTGGCATGGGGTCTGGTCACTCCAGATCCAGTGAGGGAACAGCAGCCCTTGGGGACCGGCTCCTTCCTCCTGGCTTTCTCACTCTCTACAGCACTCACAGCCTCCATATCAGGGAGCCCACAGTTCTCTTGGCGATCTGACTGCCTCTAGCTCCGGAAGCTGTGGTGTGCCTTGGCAAGATCACCTCTCCAGCTTTGAGTTTTGCTAATCCCAGATAGGATGATTAAAGCAAATCTTCTCTGGCTCTCAAAGTTGGAGTAAACATGTGAGATGAGCATAATGATCACATGCAGAAAAGTTTCGGAGGAAGAGGAACCTCCAGAGACACCCCGAACTCTCTGGTTACATGATTTATGCCAAATATAAGATCCTTTGTAACACAGCAAACACTCCAAGCGTCTTCCTCATGTTTATCCCCATATTGAGAAGCAGTTGCATTTTGACATAGTCAAGTATGAGCTCTTCCATGGGAAAGAGCAGTTTCATAGGTGAAGTGCTTTCTTCTTTAGTGAGCTGTATACCTGTCACCAGGCCCAATCACTCACCTCTTCAATTCCTGGGCCATTCTAACTCTCCCCTAATTCCTGGGCTCCTCCCTGAGTCTAGATTCCCAAATGACCAATTGCTCTTGTGTCTAACACAAAGTATGACCTGAAGCAGGAACAAAGCGTGGATCCAGAGACAGAGCCAACTAAACACTGGACCACATAGATCAACACTTGCCCCTAGTCTGCCAAACCACAGTCCTTGAGGATCTTGAAGAATTTGATATCGTATATAAAATAGACATGCAAATGGCCCCTTTCCTAGTTACTAGGCTCTCTCTGGACTTCTTCAGATCCAGGGTTTTCCCTGTTCTTTCTATCTCCCAGGCAGGGCAAACAGAGTCTGACTCCATGCTAAAAGGCCATGCACAGGGAAGGGGGTAAGACAGAGGAGGGCCTCTGGGGAAGGAAGGTAAGAGCACTATCTCCCTGTGAAGCCTCTGATTGCTCAACCCCCGGATGCTGCCTGTTCCTGAACAAGCTCTTCCAAGCTGACCTGCCCTCCTCAGGCAGGCCTCTTCCAAGAGAAGTTTAGATGAGCCATCCTAAGTTGTGCAAATGGTTTTCATGTGTTCAGCCCTTAGGCTTCTTTCCCTCATCTTCTTGGGTTCGTGTTCCCAAAATATAACTTGTAATGTGGAACTTCCCCAAGTGCTTATAATATACTGTTATGTCTATACATCTGTCTGTCTATCTGTCTGGACTGTCTGTTTAACTATCATCTATCTTTCTAAATTTATTTATTTATTTTACATCTCTATTGCAGTTTACCCTCCCTCATTCCTCCCATTCTCTCCCCTATCTCTCCTACCCCCACAGATCCACTCCTCCTCTGTTTCTGTTCAGAAAGAGGCAGGCCTCCATGTGTCAACAAAGCATGGCATACCAAGTTGTGGTAGGACTAAGCTCCTCCCCTTGTATTAAGGCTGGGCAAGGCAACCCAGTGTGAGGAATAGGTTCCTGAAAGCTGGCCAAATCATTAGGGACAGGCCCTGCTCCCACTGCTAAGAGTCCCACAAGTAGACCAAGCTACGCAACTGTCACACATACATAGATGGCATAGGTCAGTTCCATGTAGGCTCCCTAGCGTTTGGTCAAGACTCTGTGAGCTCCTATAAGCCCAGGTTAGTTGTTTTGTGAGTTCCCTTGTGATGACCTTGACCCCCTTGACTCACACAATCCTTCATCTTGCTCTTCAACAGGATAAGCTCAGCCCAGTGCTTGGCTGTGGATCTCTCCATCAGTTTCCATCAGTTATTGGATAAATGCTCTCTGATGACAATGACAATTGGGGTAGTTACCGATCTGATTACAGTAGATGGCCAGTTTAAGCTACCTATCCATTATTGCTAGGAGTCTCAGCTGGGGTCATCCTTGTAGATTTGTGGGAATTTCCCCTTATCAGGTTTCTACCTGACCCTAAAATGTCCCCCACATCAAAGCATCTCTTCCAGTGCACTTGTGGTATGATCGAGAAACATTGGGTATATGCCCAAGAGTGGTATAGCTGGGTCTTGAGGTAGATTGATTCCCAGTTTTCTAAGAAACCATGATATTGATTTCCCAAGTGGCTGTACTAATTTGCACTCCCACCATCAGTGGAGGAGTGTTCCCCTTGCTCCACATCCTCTCCAACATAAACTGTTGTTAGTGTTTTTGATCTTAGCCATTCTGACAGGTGTAAAATGGAATCACAGAGTTGTATTGATTTGCATTTCCCTGATGACTAAGGATGTTGGCCATTTCTTTAAGTGTATCTTGGAAATTTGAGATTCTTCTGTTGAGAATTCTGTTTAGATCTGTGTGGCTGAAGTTATCCTGTTCCTGCCCAGCTCCTGCAGCCCTCAGACCCAAGTAAATACACAGAAACTTATACTATTTACAAACTGTATGGCCTAATGGCTCAGGCTTCTTGCTATCTGTTGTTATATCTTAAATTAACCCATTTCTATTAATCTATAAGTTGCCACATGGCTTGTGGCTTACCAGTATCTTTACATGTTGCTTCTCATCATGGTGGCTGGCAGCATCTCCCTGCCTCAGCCTTCCACTCCCCAGAATTCTCCTCTTTCTTTGTCCCACTTATCCTATACTTCCTGCCTGGCTACTGGCCAATCAGCATTTTATTTCTCAATCAATCAGAGCAACACATTCACAGCATAGAGAACATCCCACAGCAGATCTGTACCCCATTTTTAATTGGATTATTTGTTTTTTTAGTGTCAATTTCTTAAGTTCTTTAGATAAGCCCTCTGTCAGATGTGGTTTGGTGAAGATCTTTTCCCATTCTGTTGGTTGCTGCTTTGTCCTATTGACAGTGTCCTTTGCCTTACAGAAGCTTTTCAGTTTTGTGAGGTTCCATTTATTAGTTACCAATCCCAGTATCTGTGCTGTCAATGTCTGTGGTCTTCTATTAAGGAAGTTGTCTCCTGTGCCAATGCATTCAAGGCTATTTCCCACTTCCTCTTTCATCGGGTTCAGTGTAACTGGATTTATGCTGAGGTCTTTGATTCACTTGGATTTGAGTTTTGTGCAGGGTGATAGATAGGGATCTATTTGCATTCTTCTACATGCCAACATCCAGTTATGCCAGCACCATTTGTTGAAGATGCTTTCTTTTTTTCCATTGTATAATTTTGCCTTCTTTGTAAAAAATCACGTGTTCATAGGTATGTATATTTACATCAATTCCTTTGATCCACCTGCCTGTTTTATGCCAATATCATGCATGTTTTATTACTATAGCTCTATAGTAGAGCTTGAAGTCAGGGATGGTGATACTTCCAGAAGTTCCTTTATGATATAGTATTGTTTTAGCTATCCTGGGCTTTTTGTTTTTCCATATGAAGTTGAGCATCATTTTTTTCAAGGTCTGTAAAGAATTGTGTTGGAATTGAATCTATAGGTTGCTTTTGGCCGGTTTTACTATGTTAATTCTACTAATCCATGAGCATGGGAGATCTTTCCATCTTCTGAGATCTTCTCCAATTTCTTTCTTCAAAGACTCCAAGTTCTTGTCATACAGATCTTTCACTTCCTTGGTTAGAGTTACTTGAAGATATTTTATATTATTTGTGGCTATTGTGAAGGGTGTTATCTCTCTGATTTCCTTCTCAGCCTGTTTATCATTTCATCTATCTTAATCAATAGTTGGATGGCTCTAATTCCTATTGTTGTATAACAAATTACTCGAAATTAATGACAGCAAACAATGAGCATTTTGTGGTGGTTATAGGTTTCTTGATCAGGAGTTTTGGTTAGACATGAAATAAGTGAAAATTCGTCTTTTTCTGTGGCTTCTATGGTGTTAACATGAAAGACTTCAGTAATTTGAGGTCATATGACTATTTGGGTGCTGGTACCCATGGAACTTTCTGCAAGTACAAGATCAGCTGAGATTTCTGTCTGAGCATGGACATATGACCCCTGTGAGGGGGCATTTAGGAGTCATTAGGTTTCTTACATTGTGTTGTATAGCTCTGACAGTGAGAGTACTAGTGAATGATCTTGGAGATTATAAAACTGTATGACCTTGTATGATTTTTTTTTTCTTTTGTTGAGCCATGTTACTGGCCCAGATATAATGCTACTTCATCCCTTGTGTCCTGGCTCTCTTTAACTGTCCACTGGACATAGCCTAGAGTCATCTGAGAAGGGAGTCTCAATTCAGGGATTGCCTAGATCAGATGGGCCTGTGAACTTATCTGTGAGGGGTTTCTTGATGGTTAATTGATGTAGAAGGATACTGCCTACTGTGGGCAGTACTACTCCCTGTGATGGCAGTCCTGAGCTATATGAGAAAGCTAGTTAGGTATGAACAGGAGGGCACGGAGTGTGCCTCCATAGTTTTCTTCTGTACTTCTTTGGCTGTGTGTAAGTTCCCTGGTTACAGGTAACCCTGCCTAAACAGCAAGTGGTCTGCCTTCAAGCAATACCGCCGTCTCCACCAGCTTTTGATTTCAACCAATCTTCCTGCTCTTCTTCAGCCCCTAGGGTGACTGCCCATGCCTGAGTGCCCATGCTCATCTAGCAGATCCTCCAGCCCTGAAAACACATCTGAATCTTAGATGTTGGGGCTGTGAGCTTTCCCATCCTTCCTTTCTCTCTAGTTTTCTCCAACTCCTCCCATCTTCCTCTCTGCTCCTCTCTTCCTCTCTCCTAACTTGACTTCTTTCCTTGTCTACACAACTTCCTCAGACACGAAAAGAAGCCAGAGAAAAGATATTCGCTTTGGGGGAAGAAGAGACAAATCAAGAGATGTGCTCACCAACCAAGTCAAAGGGTCATTCTGGCTTTCCACAAAGACCCCCTTCACAGAAGGAGTGGGACTCGCCAAGCTTTCTACCCCCTATCTCTCTTTCTTCAGGGAAAACAAGGTGGCTGCACACAGCTGGAGACCGTAATTTGACAAAGGAAGAAATAAGACGAATGAAATTTCCTGTTTTCTTCTCCCACCCTGGTCTCTCAGGAGTTGAGCTACTGGCCACCTTCCAACCAGATGTTTCATTCCCAAAGCTCCTTTCAGAATCTCTGCATATCAATTGTTCTTTACACAGCACCGTCTGATCTTAGGTCCAGTTACAACAAGCCTGCTCCATCCAAGAGACCGCTGGGGCACAGGGCCTCTTGGGATCAGCCAGTGAATGTGCCCAACATAAGGTGATGTGGAACCAATGATTTGAACTCTGGGCTTTCCCATCTAAATTAAGTACAACCTTAACAATGCCCCCTCTGTATGTCACTTACTGTGGCAAGATTCCAGATTAACTCATCTAACCCCATTAGAGAGAGCCTAATACTGTCCCCACAGTCATGGATAATTTCCTGCCCTGGTTTCCACATCTTATAGAATCTCTTATGACTCTCCTCCACTCTGAACACTGCTGCATTCTGAAAAACAAACGTATGGCGAAGCCACATGGGTGGAGAAGCTTTGTTCTCTGCAAAGAACTCATCAACTGCATCACTTTCAGCTGCTGCCTGGGTTGCTAGACAGGTTGTTTCCCCTTTGGCTGCTCATCTTCTTTGGAGACAAGTTGTCATCGGTTTTAAAGGGCTGTCTCCACCCTCTGAGGTCACACCCAGCTTGCTGGATCCCAAGGCTCATTGGCAATAATAATGCAGATTTCTTCAGCCTCCTCCCCAGGCTAACTCCCAAACTCTCTGACCTACCTTTGCTCACACTGTGTGATCGGAACAGGGAGGGTGAATCCCCTTCACAGCAAGACGAGCTTCAAGCATGATATATGTCTGTATTTGGACTTTCCGTGCTAAATGACAACCTACCAACAGGATGAGGAGTGAGACTGTTGCTAGCAGTCTCTTCCTTGCAAAACAGGGATGCTTTGGGGTACTTATTAGTAGCTGGAAATATCTTGTCATTAGTGAGTTTGTATGGGTAGATAATGCTGTCTCCAGAAATTATGAGTTTACACGCCTGATATGGGATACTTCTTTATGAGATGTTCCCTAAGAAGTCATGGTTTTCATACTAGGTGTGGTACACTTTGCTATGGGCTGTTCACTACGTAAGTCCCAGGGGCTCCCAAAACAATATTAGGCCTTTGCCTTCATTACTGGTTGCCCATTAGAATTAGAGAATAAGATCCCATTGCTGAAGACACCACATGCTTTGTTTACAGGTCACAGAGAAATCAAGCTGGAACTCACCTGGAAGCTTCTTCCCTGCTGTCTAGAGCACACAGTGAGAGAAAGTGCTATTCAAGCTGCTTGGGGAGAAAAGACATCAACTATCTTACCCAGCTGTAGATCCTGCATGCTACAATATACCAACCTGCTAGGCAAGATATGTTCACTGTTGCAATAATAGTGGCATAACTGTTTGAGGAGTAAGCAACCACCCTTTGATTGCACTTGAGGACTGTTTCATGGGAGGAAAATATACACCTGGTGCTGTAAGTTGAATCAAAATCTTGTGGGTCAGGATGCTATAGACTCAAAAGGAGAATTCATTACTGTTGTTTTGTTAAATGAACATGTGATCAAACTGCCATCTAAATGTTTACACTTATACCCATAGACCAATGCTGCTCTCAGTCTTGGGCACAGGTGCTCCTTTTTGCAATGGGAAGGCTATTGCAGGAACTTATATCTGCTCAGTGTGCACGGATGAGTGGCTGTTGAGTGCTTGGCCGTAAATGGGGCATCTCTATCACCTCCTCCAACTTCCAGAACAAAAGGTGGAAAGAACAGAAGCATTAAGAGATGGGGAGGAATGTAGTGAAACAATGCTTTTGGACATAACATGGCCACTGAAATTGTGAACACATAGCAGCTATGCACAAGGCATGCATAAGACTGGACCCTTCAGCTTTCTGTCATAGGTAGGGAAAGCTTCTCTAAGGTCCTACTCCTTCATGAGGTATTATTGGCAGTTAATAATGTCTGGGGGAGAAAGTGACATTTTCTTCAGTTGCCCATGCTCCATAAATAGTCCCCTACCTATGCTTATGCAAGCAACCATAACTAAAACCCCAGTGTGTGTGTGTGTGTATGTGTGGGAGGGTCGTCTAGTTGAGAAGAAGAAAGGATTCAGAGGAAGAAGAAGGGAACTAAGAGAGGGTAACAGAGGATGAATGCAATCATAATATAATGTATATGTATGATTATAAGAAAATAATCCCATTGACATAAAAATAATCTCAACAATCGGAGCCAGGAAGGTTCTGGATTTCCAAGGTCAGGTAGAATAATGTCATATATTATCTACCTCTGTCTCCTTTCCTTCCTCTCTCTGCACTGCAGTTATATATCATCTCTGAAATGATTTCATGAATTAAGTCATCACTGGGAACACACACACATACAAAACTTGATATTTTGAAGAATCTTGTGATGAATTATTTTGTAGATGGAAAAATGTGTCATGTTTTGTTGAGTTCCTAAATTTTCACATAACTTTCTCCTTGTGAAGAATAACAGGACTCGTGTTTCAAACAGTTAACAAATACTTACAAGCAGACTTTGAAGCTTTGCCGACTGGCCTCACACAAGTCGACTTTGAGCCCTAGTCTTTGGGTCATCTCCACACCCTCTGCAATGAGCAGCGCATGCGCACCAGCAGTCGCTCACACCCTGCTGTGTGCTGTGGTTTTCAAGGAAGAAGAAAGTCGTCTTGATAAATGCAGGAACTTCCAGTGTATTCTGGGAAATGGGTCAGATACAGTGTTTGTGATTTCAGCTCTAGGCATGGTTCAGTAAATCATCAATGTAGCTTGAATCGGTTATGAGATAGTTATAAAATGTAAAAGGACTGAGTTCCTTAATTTTTGAGTTTCTTAAAAGTTAGACACATTTCAACTCATCCATATTATGCTAAGTCAGTTCACTCTGTTGTGGTTTATAATGCAAATAGGAATACAATCCTAGCTCTCACATGAAATCTACAGCTGATGGGACAATTTTGTGTGTACTGTTGTAGGTGATACACCTTGTTACTATAGCCTTGACCCCGGGCCCAGACAATTCCATTATATGCAAGACTGCAATACAAGTGTTTTGTTGTTTTTGTTTGTTTGAGACAGTATCTATCTCACTATATATCCCCAGCTGACCAGGAACTCACTATGTAGACCAGGCTAGCTTAAAAAGCACAGAGATCTGCCTGATTCTGCCTCCCTGGAGCTAGAATTAAAGGCGTGCGCCATCACATCTAGCTTACAGTAAAAGTTTGATTGTGTATTTTCAGCTACTGTGTGAGGGCAACTGTAAATCAGAGCTTCTTAAACTCTTTCCATTTTCGGCAGGAAAAGTTTTGCATGACCCCAGTACAGAAGTATGTAAAAGAGGCATAGAACCCACACTTGCTGATAATGATTTTACCACTTACTAAAGGCAAAGACAAATTTCCTCCCTGAATACTTGATATGGTAGGACATAGATCATCTTCAGCATTTTTCAGAGTTGAAAAATATTTTGATATTTTGTCATACTGATACATATTCTAGAACAGAAAAAAATATATCTAGGGCCGTTTCAGAAATTGTTGAAAATTCTGACCTAATTCTAAGCCAAAATTCATTTAGTTAATGTGTGTGTGTGTGTATCCTAATTTATCAATCCAAACAACAGTTTTTAAAGCCAATCATTCTTTTTAAAAAATTTTTCAAATATTTATTTATTTAAGTCCCACATCAGTTTCCCCTCTGCTCTCTCCTCCCATCCTCTTTCCCCTTTCCCTCACTCCCATCCACTCTGATAAGTTTTAGGCCTGCTGAAGGCCTCACGGCCTTCGCAACAAACCGAATCAGACCAAATTGGAAAGCCCAGATTTAGTGGGTAAAGCACTCCTGGGCAATTCCCCAGCCAGCAGAGAGAAGAAGGGGACTAGACTGGAAGAATCACAAGTCTGTTTTCGGGAATGCCACCTATATATCCCCTGTGGGAGTCATCCTGAGCCTCTCTGGAGGAGGAGCTGTGTTTGGCAAGCTTGGAAGGGGCAGGATTGGGGAGGAGCTGTGTTCGGCAGGCTTTGAAGAGGCAGGTTTAGGGAAAGAGATGGGGAAGGGAGCCAAGGTGGATCTTCCGCCAGACTCCTTCCAAAAACACTCCTCTGTTTCTTCAGAAACGTGCAGGCCTTCCATGTATATCAACCAGTCATGGCATATCAAGGTACAGTGAGACTAGGCACCTTCTCTCCTACTAAGGCTGGGCAAACAACCCAGTAGGAGGAAAAGGGTCCCCAAAGCAGGTAAGAGAATCAGAGACAGCCCCTGTTCCCACTGTTAGGAGTCCACAGGAGGACCAAGCTACGCAATTGTAACATATGTGCAGAGTGCCTAGGTCAGTCCCATGCAGGCTCCCTGGTTGTCCATTCAGTCTCTGTGAGCCCCTCTGAGCCAAGGTTAGTTGTTTCTGTGGTTTTTCTTGTGGTGTCTTTGGCTCTTACAATTCTTCTGCTCCCTCTTCTGCAGGATTCCCCGAGGTCTTCCTAATGTTTGGCTGTGAGTCTCTGCATCTGTTTCCACCAGTTAAAGCCAAACATTCTAATACAATGCATTCCAAAATTTATTAATTTGATACTTGTGCACTGAAAAATGATGGTAGGGAAACAGTAAAAGTCTTTGATTTTCATAATTACATCATTATTTTTCTATAAAAGCAGACAACCATTTATTTTTAAATTGTGAGTGCATACAGGCACAAATGTGTGTGTGTGTGTGTGTGTGTGTGTGTGTGTGTGTGTGTGTGTACTTGTAATTACAGGGCAATCACGCAATCTGACAAAGGTGAGGACTGCCAGAAATATCTAAAACTCATTATGCAATTGATTTTAAATTAATTTTTTTGCCTTTGAACATTTAGAAGCCTTTTACTGTTAATTTTTCACAGTCTCCATATTAAGTTATGTGACCCAGGTCACAATACATAATTTAAGAAGGTGTGGTCTAGACAAGTAGATTTGCTGAGTGGAAAAAGATATATAAAAAATAAAAGTCATTCCAATCATAGACAAAGAACACCAGTTCACATTCTAGAGGTATATCTAGCTGTCTTACATTTTAAATAACAACTTTTTAAACACTGACTGAGCACTCACTCTGGCTTAGGCATTAAGCACTCTGTACATAGCAACACAATTATTCTTCAACAGTGTTGTATGAATCATACATAATTCTGCAACTATCTTCTACTCATAGCTGAAGAAACAGAAGCCAGGAAAACAAACAAACAAAAAATAATTCCCAAAGTCACACAGTTAGTAAAATGTTGAAGCTGGACACTCACCTGGGCAACATGACCACAGAGCTCGCCTTGTATCAATCAACTGCGAGAAAATGGAGAAAATTTAATGGTTCTCCTTGAGTTAAACCTGTCTGAATGAGATGATCCCTCTTGTTTTGGGGTTACTCTTTTCTTACTTCCATTTGAAACCATGGCTTGCTGTAGTAGGCAGCCTCCCAAGATGGACTTGAGCGATCCCCTGGTGTCCACATCACATGTAATCGCCTCCCTCAGGATGTGTACTGGACCTAATTAATGTACCTCTGACACACAGAACATTACTGATCAGATGGGATTTCACTTCTGAGGTAAGATTATAAACCCCTGTGATGTTTGCCTTGCTGGGACTCTTTCTGGCTCTCTTTCATTTGCCAATTTTGATGAAGCCTGCTGCCGTAATGAGAGCGCCCACTTGATGAGGCCTGAGGGACAAACACATGCAACCAAAGAAAGATGCAGACCTCAGTCCAGAAGCCTGCAGTAAACTGAATCCTGCCAAGAACCGCATGATGCCTTTGGATTTGGATTCTTCTGTAGGGGTCTGATTTACTAACACAGTGGACACCTTGAATATCTGTCTGGAGTCTTCTTTTATGTGGGGAGAACTAAAGCACCCACTTGTCACAGCATTATATGTTGAGCAGTCCAATTAAAAAAATGATTAGATATATAACTTTCATCCTTTAGTATATTTGCATATTTGCAAATCTTTTAATCTCTTGACATTGGTCTATTTGTGCTTTCATTTTTAAATCTTGACTTTGATTATTTGCTACTATTTCAGCATCTGCTAGTACATGTTAGTCTCTGACATTATTATTTCATAAAAATCTGGTATCTCTCTCTCTCTCTCTCTCTCTCTCTCTCTCTATCTATCTCTCTATATATATAAATTTGTAAACTCAAGACAGCTGACATATTTACAGTTTCCTTGCTTTGTCCTGGAAACAGGGAATGTGACTCCACTCTTCAGACTTTCATTCACGACTTACGGTTTCCTTATATACTCGTGCACATTTTATAGTTATTAGGATCATTTCCTGTCTGAATGCGCACCGCTCCTATATGGAAGAATCATTGGTTTGTTACCTTTGCACCATATTCTGGTGCTCTCTGTGATTTCTCACGGGTGCTCCCATTCTGTTGCGTAGGTGGACATTTCGTTGTTGTTTTAATGAGAAATAGTTCTGTATTTCAGCAAATTCTTTTTAGAAACAATGAAGATACTCGTGTGGAATTTATGATTAGCACATTAAGTCATAATTAACTGTACTGGAGATGGAAATGGCACCTCAGTGTTTGTGGGTGAAATTCTCCTTAGTTGTGTAGCAATATTCCTTCAACACATGCTTAGTGGGCTTACTTTCATTAAGATTGGATGACATTTTGTTCAGGATCTTTGTCTCTGTGCTGGACGTGAGAGTGAGTATTTTCTGATGACCAACTGGTTTTAAAATCAGTGTAGGGCTTGAGTTAACACTGACTCAAGATGTTCTCTCTTGTTTTCATACTGTAGGGCAAATTTTGAGACATAGGAATTGTACATTCTTTTAACTTTTTAAAAAAAACATCACCTATAAAACCACCTATTAACTTTGAAAGATGTACTATTTTACTATTATTAAATATTGTTTTTACAATTAGAAATGTTATCCAAAAGTCAGAGAAGTTTGTTTATCCCATTTATTGTATTTCTAAATATTTTTTATTTTTAATATTATCTTTATATTATTATTTTGTTTTATTTTTGCATTGTATTGTATTTATAAAAATAAATATATTTTATTTTTGTATCAACTCCTTTTTAGTAGCTTTATTGCTTTTTATTTTCATTAACTTAATTGCTTATATATTTTATATTTTATTTATTATATATTCCTTTTCAAAAGTATTTCTTTTTTTAACATTTCTGGGCAGAATTATTTACTATTAAGAAAGACTAGTTAGGGTTGCTATCTTCTGCAGTAGTGCTCTGTTGAACATTATTCTGCAACATTTATATAACAGTTCAGTATTAAAATACCATGTAGGGGACTAGGGTGACGACTAGTTAAGGTTAAATGCACTAGTTGCTCATCCGGAAGATCCTGGTTCATTTCCCAGCATCCCATGTGATGGCATACAGCTTCTTGTAACTCCAGTTCCAGGAGAGCTGGTGTCCTTTTCTGGCTTCTTCAGGCTCTGCACACATGTGGTGCATAGACATACATACAGGCAAACACCCACATATAAAACAATTTTTACAACCCATGTAAAAATAACTTTTCTCTTTAGCTCAAACAGATATGTTCTTGATTCTATGGCTAAGCTGTCAGGGAAAAACCTCAGATCAAAATAAAATGCACACCCACGTATACACACACACACACACACACACACACACACACACACACACACACAGGCATACATACATACATACACACAGGCACATAAATACTCACTAAGATTTGAATACACTGAAAACAGAAGGTATTTATTATTTTTAATTACAGAGCACAAGACCTATTTCCAAAATAGCAGGGTTCCCCTTCCCTGGGAGGCTTGGGAAAGTTGATTTGGGCCCCACTGTTCTGTAATATGGGACACAAATTATGGCCTTCGATGTCTAGATTCTCCCAGAGGGTGCAGCCCTTTTGCACTTTGCCATGGTGAGGTTTCACATCCTCTGAGCTGCTAATGGAACCCGGCCCTCACAGAAAGAGAAACAGCCCAGACAGACAGCAAGCTGGAGACAGTGAAGACGCTATGGTGACACCATCAGATACCCACCCTTCCGTACAGGATAAACACTGTAAATAAAACCATGTGCTGCTAAGCTTTTACAAATAATGACGTTTGTGGTGACAAAACCCTCACTGAATGTCTTAGAAATGGTTTTGAGGTTTCAGTGAGCTTTTCTCTAATAAAGACGCCTGTGTTTCTCACGGAGTTCTCTTCAGCATCTTTGAACTAACATCAGCCTTTTCCAGGGTCTGACAGACCCCACTAAATTGGAGTTGGGCACGATTGCTTCATAGTGTTGAATTAAGCATCCTTTAGCTGTGTGTCCCTCTAAGATCTGTTCATCTGAACAGTCCTATTCTGCTTGAGATGACTTATCCCATATTCAGCTTGCGGTCTAGCTTCTGCCTAGATCTGCTGAGTGCGCCATGATCTTGTACTGGACTCCTTCTTTGACACCTAATCTTGGTGCAGTCCATCTGGCTGCGATTCTGACTTCTGACGTGGATCTCTTCCTAGACCTCTTCTCTACCTCACATCCATCCCCATGATTATCTGGTTCCATCTCCCCATGGAACCAGATAAACCAGTTTGCACTGTTCCCTTCCCCTTTTGGTTCAGATCTGGTGGCCATGTCCCCTTAAGTTCTGGATGACACCTGTAGAGGGCACTTTGTAGAGGGATGCTTTGATCTTGTGTCCCCAAAGAACTAAACAGAGTAGCAGAGTCTGGGACCATTTGTTTAAAATGACACACTTCCAAGGAAGGAAGTCAGTTGGAGCAAAATGGCCCCGCTGCACCTAAAGAGTGAAGCTATGTCACATGACACAGGTTTGGCACTTATTTGCATATGGGGGGTTTCTGGCTCATTTGCATAGCATGGGATTTTCTGGGAATGCTCTCGTACATTTAGTTCTACACATAACTTCATGTTTCACGTGTCTTGTTAGTATCTTAAATCTCCACCCAGGGGTGTGGTTTTAGAATTATAATGAGTCATACGTTTCTTTTGGACACTCTGGAGTGCCTTTATGGCTGCCTGGGCCAGTGGGGTGAGCCAAATTTAGTTGACCTGGAGCAGGAGGAGTTCAAGTTTTTTTATTGCTAATTTTACTGAATTTGCTTTAAAAAATATTTTCACTAATTCTCAGAGAATTATATTTTGATCATATTCACCCAGATCCATTCCCTTCCATTCTATATCCACCCAACTTTCTGTCCTCACTTTTTTTTTTTAATCCCTTAAGTCCAGACTGGAAAGACAGCTCAGTGGTATAAAGGACTAGCTGTTCTTACAGAAGAGCTGGATTTGGTTTCCAGCATTCACATGGTGGCACACAGCTGTCTCCAACTCTAGTTCTAGGACATCTGATGCCTTCTTCTGACCTTTACATCCATCAGGCATTCAGGTGATGCACAGATACACATGTAGGTGAAAAACACATGTACACACACACACACACACACACACACACACACACACACACACCCCAAAATAAAATGAAAAGAACACCCACTGAATCCAGTTAGTGTTGCCTATATACTCTTAGGTACATAGGTACATGACTACCCACTGGAGTATATTACAACTACCTGGGGCCACACCCTTAAAGAAAACTAACTCTCCTTCTCCTGATAGCTATCAATTACCAAATGTTCCTCAGCAAGAGCTGGGACTTCATGCCCACCTCCCCTGCCATGCTAAATTTGGTGTGGCTTGAGCTTGAACATGTCTTGTGCATTCTGTCATAATCATTGTAGGTTCCTAGGTGCAACTGTCCTGTTGTGCACATAAAACACCATTTCCTGTCCAGAGACAGCCAACCGTCATCTCTGGTTCTTACAATATTTCAGTCCCTTCTTCCACAATGATTCCTAGGCCTTGGGAGGGAGGAGATGTGTGAATTAGAGTCTCATTTAGGGCAGGGCACTTATTCTCCACAACTTGACCAGTTGTGAGGACTGTGTTCATCACCATCCGATGCCACAGACTCTTCTCTGATGAGGACTGAGAGACGCTCTAAGGTGTGGGAATAAGGGTACCTCATTAGGTCCAGGAAAAATGAGTCAGCGCTGTGATGATGGTTCTCTCTACTGCACAGAAGCTCCTTGGTTTCTTGTAATTCCCATGTGCTCATTCTTATGATTATTTTCCTTGCTTTTGCCCACATCTTGAAGTATTTCACCTGTCTTCCTCTTGTAGTTTCAAAATTTCAGATCTCATAGAAGGATCTTTGATCTGTTTTAGATTAACTTTTATACAGGGTGAGAGATATGGATTAAGTTTCATCCATCTACATGTGCATATCCCGTTTTTTCCAGCACTATTGGTTAAAGCAGCTGTCTTTTCTACAATGTATGTGAATGTCTTTGTCAAAATTAGGTGGCTATAACTGTTTGTTTCTGTGTCCTCTGTTCCATTCCACTAGTCTACCTGTCTATTCTTATGCCTGTACATTGCTGTTCCCATTACTGTGGCTCTGGAATATCATTTGAGACCCGGGTTGTGATTTCTTTCTTTGCTCTTTTTCTTAAGGATTGATTTGGTTTTCATGTCCTTTCTATGTTTGCATATGAATTTGTGGATTGTTTTTTCTAGTTCTGTGAGATTAAAAAAAAATGTCATTGGAGGAGCTGGAGCGATCACTCAGTGAGGGAGAGGTCATACTACTCTTGTAGGAGACTGGAGTTTGGCTCCTCCTGATTGTCAACTTAACAGTATCTAGAATAGAGATGGAAATCAGCCTCTGGCATGTCTGTGAGGATCTATCTAAATCATGTTAATTGGGGTAGGCTGAACCTGCCTACATGTGGGTGGCACCTAACACAGGCTGGTGACCTGGGCTGTGTAAAAAAGGAGAAACTGAATTGAGCATGTGTACTCATCTCTTTCTGCTTCCTGACTGCAGACACAATGTGACACAGCTTCCTCATGATCATTTGGTGTTTGACAAAAATTTCCTGGGGAGATGCAACACACAGGCCTACTCATCCCAGATAGTGGCCTACGATAGACCACAGTATGGCTTCCACCCAAGTCCAGCTCTGTGAACCAATGAGTTTTATTGCGGTTCCCTACAGGACTATGGGTGAGAGGACACTTATAAAAAGCAGAAATGATCCACAGACAGCTGCATCACCAAAGCCCACCCCAGCATGGGTGACAACTCAAGAGGGTGGAGAGTGTCCTTTCCAGGTGCCTCAGTTGGTCTAAACCTTTTCCAGGACTCTGGGCTGGTTCCTACTTCTTCCAGACAGCAGGCCTGGTCTCAGAATCTACTTTCCAGCGTGCCTAGTCTGAGAGTGACTCTCAGCAGCCTTTATTGCTTACACTGGCAGGGAGGAGCCTAGTAAATCTGGTCAGTTTCAGGGACTTCCTGAAGCTATTTTAAGTAGTTCATTGCTGCTTAGAGAGCTTCCTTCTAGGGTGGGATGTTTCTACCTTGGAGGAAACTGTTGCTGACATCCTTTTGTCATGACCTCCCTACCACGTGGACAGTTCCCTGGGACTATGGCTCAGAATGAGACCTTCCTTCCTCAAGTCCCTTCTGTGAGGGATTTTGTTGCAGTGACAAGTAATTAATAACGATTCTGTCCTCATCTGCCCGTCTGTTCCACACTCCAAAGTTGCGCCTCTAACACATCCTGTTGTCCTTCTTTTCCCTGCACTGGTGAACACTCCCCTTCGGCCTGGACTGTCTGAGTTCCACCCGTTTCTCATTGTACAAATTCATCTTTTTCTTTCCTTTTGCTTGTTATTTGTTTGGTTTCTTTGCCTTCTTTCATCAGAGTATTGCTCTGTAGCCATGGCCGGCCTGGTACTTTCTATGTAGCTCAAGCTCAAGGTAGCCTTAAACTAATAGAAACCCTCTTGCCCCAGCCTCTCGTGAGTTGTTATTCTATGTGTAAGTGACATAAAATCTTGGCTTTTTCCAAAATTCATTGTGTATTCCTCTCTTAACCAGACTTAATGTCTTATCTTTTTTCATTTTATTTTTAAACAATTTTGTGTTTGTGCGTGTGTATGTGTGTGTGCATGCACGTGCTTGTGTGTGTGAAGACACATCCATGCAATGATACATGTGTAGAGATCCAGGACAACGTTGTGCAGTGGATTCAGTCCTTTACACGGGTTCTGAGGGCTGAGTTACACACAGCAGCAGCAGCAGCAGCAGCAGGACTTCCCTCAAGCTCTCTTAGCTGCTGAACCATCCCTCAGTATTTGTATCTCACAATCAGCCTCCAGTAGGCTTCTTATGTACATTTAACTTTTCTTTATGAGAGTCTGGAGCCTCGGTGGCAAACAGAAACTAATGCAGCGTAAACTAAGTGAGAACTCACAGCACAGCTTGCTTAGTTCATAGCTGGGAAAGCTCCAGAACCACACTTTGAAATGTGGGGTAAAAGTCATTACAGTGATGGCCCAACTCTCCTCTCCTTTGTTTCCATTCTCCTGGGCATGGGGCTTTCATTATTTACTCATCACTTGACTTCGGTCTTCGTCGCCTGACTTCCTTGATCTCAGATTAAGTGTGACACAGCCTTAAAAGCTACATGTGCCAATAGTCTGGAGTTTTTGAGATTCTCAATTTCGCCATTGAGAAAACAGGATATCCCAGGATAGCTCACTAGTACCAGGGAGGGAGAAGAAACAGGCAGCAGAGCTCAAGTGTCCACAGAAGCCTAGGAAGGCAGCTGACACCCCATTCCCAGAAATGTAGAAGAGGGCTGCTGGAGTAAGCCACTGAGCTGAGGATATGTGTTGTGATGAGAAGCAAGAGGGTGTGAGTGAATGCCGGTCCAATTCACAGCCAGGTCTTCCACAGGTTTCTCATGAAAAGGAGGTCTTTTGCTCCTTGTCTTATGATCGCTCTTAAATTTTAAGAGCCATAAGATACACACACACACACACACACACACACACTTGAAATATTTTATTGGCAAGTTAGATAATTTTTCAAGGATACTTTTGATTGTTATTTTCTATTTACTCCCTGATTTTAGAAACTAGTGGAACATCGCCGTATTATTGTATTTATCAGCACTTAGGTTGTAAGCTTCTGGAGGGTCGGGTCTGTGTTATATTTCTCTCTTCGTGCGTCCACTGGCACTCCACTGCTAAGCTCTTTAGTGTTTACTTAGTGGAATTGTTTTTGTAGCTATTAATCTTATTTGGGAATATATTTAGAAATGCATATGCTGCCATTTCTACAGGGCTCTGGGGATGCTACTCATTGCTGCTGAAACCTTTACTTGTTTGCTGAAGTAAATAATATTCAAGTGTGTGTGTGTGTGATTATAATTGTCAATTTAAAGACTTAAACACCATCAGGGAGGCCAAGCAAGTCTCTTGGGTGTACACTTCCCTGGCAATTAAACTGTATGATTTTCTGATTATCAATTGGGTGTAATTCAGAAACAGGGTATTTTAGAATTAAAAAACAAAACAAAACATTCCTCCCCAGATTTCTTGACCAGGCTGCTCACGTGCTCTGACAGTTGCAAAGTACCACATGTGGTGCTGCACTTGACTGGAGCATTCTCAAAGTTTGAGCCTTGCACTTGAGACACTTCCCTTGGGGATATGACCAAAGTTCCCACTCCGGCTGGGGAAGGCAATGGTCCTTTTCTCATCTCAGAGCTACCTGCTGTGGGACCCAGGTCAACATGGCCAGCCTTCTCTGTTTGTGCAGCTGGATGTTGGTGATAACGATACCCAACTACCTCACCGGGGTATCCAGAAGTTCAACAATTAATCGCTTTGTGGCATGTTTATTTTGTTTTTTTTTTTTCTTTATGAAATAAGGGCAGGAGAGAAAAAGCCCTTTTGGTAGAAAAGACTCAGCTACAGGACAGAAAAATCTCCCCCTGTCACTCCCAATCATTCTTAAAACTGTTTAGCATTGGTCAGAATTCATGTCTTTCATCTCCAGTTATAGGAAACTGCAACAATAATCCCGAGAGGCTCAATACTGGTGACGCAGAGAAAGAGAAACGTGTCTGTCTTAGTTAGGTCTCTATTGCTGTGATAAAACACCATGCCCAAAAGCAGCTTAGGAAGGAAGGGTTTATTTCATTTTACAGCTTATAATCAATCATCCGGGGGAATCAGGGCAGGAACCTGGAGGCAGGAGCGGATTCAGAGACTATGGAGGGGTGCTGCTTCCTGGCTTGTTCTTTGTGGATTGCTGAGCCTCGTTCTTTCTTTTCTTGTTTCATAATCTATTTGACCCTGCACTTTCTCCTCAGCCCAAAGGCTAGCTTGAGAGTCGGTTGAAGGAAATCCTGGTGGCAAGTTCTGCCCAACGGTTTCACGTCTCAATGCTTTCACATCTCTCTTTGGAATGTGTAATCTCTGTCTTGAGATCTCAGACCAACTAAGTTGAAGAGAGCCTAATTTTAACACACGTTGTTTTTTGTCAGGTAAACTACTAGATGCTGAATGGTTGGTACATTTGGTCGAGTAAGTGAGTACTGTTATTTCCTCAAGGTTTATTTTGTTACTATGTTTTGACTCTACAGCTCCATTTTAATCTTCTCTATGGCAGGAGTTTTAATCTTCTCTAGAGTTTCTCAAGTGGTCTTGGGTCGACCAGTACCAGCATAATATGAATACTCATTTAGCGTGCAGCCAAGATCTATGCTGTATTAACAGAAATGAAGAAACAACAGCAAAAGACTTCACTGTTTAAGCCCTTCCAGGAAGGTGTGTTTCTAATAAAGCCTGTCCCTTGGCCCAAGAAACCAAATATTTGGAAGTTGGAAAGGTCTTTGTCAGATTCTCTGGGCTCATAGATTAGTCAGACATTGTAGTGATGATTATATTCACAACACACACTTTAAAAACTTTGTTTATGTGCATGTGTGTGCCTCTGTGTGAGTGGATGCCCCATGTGTGCATTTTCCATGTGAGACCAGAAGAGGGCGTCAGGTCCCCCCAGGAGCTGGAGTAACCAAAACTGAGGTCCTCTGGGAGAGCTAGCCTCTCCTAACCATCAAGCCATTTCGCCATGCCCCTTCACAACATATTTCAATAGGTGCTGAACTGTCAACTGTCAGGCCAAAGTGCAGCCATATTTTCCTCACTTTGTTTTTCTATGTCTATGACCGGTGTGTCATTTTCACATTGCTGAAGTAACACATATAATTAGTAACTTGCCATAGCATACACAGAAATTTAAGCTACTTTGAATGCTTCTAATCATAATGCTAAGCATTACATATTTCCCCCTTTTCTGTACCTAGAGAAAAGTGGTGTTCAAGCCATCCTCCAATACACCATCTCCTCAGACACTAAATTAGGTCTCAAAGCACCTGATTTCTTTGAGATTTCCTTCTATTGTGTCTTATCCAATGTCCTTCCTGCATGCAAAGAGCAAACACTCAGTAATGCTTTGACTCCTTTCAATATCTTAAGACTTTAATGAGCAAATTGGGGATTCAAATAGAGAAGAATGGCAAACTCAGAGCTTCAGGTGTGCATGTTATAACAAGATGTTCTAAAAAATCATTTGCTGGAAAAAAAAAAAAAGACAGAGAACGTCACTGAGAGACCAAGTCTGTGGGTGAATGAGGTTATTGAAAGTACCTGGTATGCAAGGCAGACGTGACTGTGATGATGTTGTTTTCAGTGACAATCACAATTTCAGTCATTTTACCAACACCACACACACACACACACACACACACACACACACACACACTGCATTGGCTCTCACTCTCAAAATGCACACCTGGCAATAAGTAAAAATTTGGTGTCTGTGATTGGGGCCACCTTAAGTGTTGGAAGGAACCAGGGTTTGAATGAGGAAAATGTTATGGCTGTTGTCTGGGGTGATGATTATGTGTTTTGCAGGGAACAGAGATTCCCCAAGAGAAGTGGTTTTTTGGTTTGTTTATTTTTTTTTGTTACATATTGAGAACATCCAGGATGCTAGGAGTGGGGTCAGCCAAAGAACTGGAGGTCCATTTCTCTTCCTTGACTTTCTTTTTTGTTTGGTTTTGGTTTTCAGTTCTGAACTCTGCAGTAGATTACACTGCATTCTTTGGCTCCAATCTCCTACTGAGGCTGAGCAGAGGAACTCAGGAAAGATTGATCATTGCCACTGCACTGCTGTTTACACAATGTTTAGATCTCTGTTAGACAGCAGAGTCGGTAGTCTCCAAGTCTATTCCAGGGAATAAAAACCAAAGTTAAGATGAAAAGAAAAACTGGCATAAATGAACACTGGTTCTTTGAAAGAATAGCAAAATGAAGGCTGACGAGAAGGAAGGATTGAGCTGGGCATGCTGGCTCTCACTTGTAATCTGAGTTCCAAGAAAGCTGAAGCAGGAGGATTGTGAGTTTAAGGCAAGTCTTGGCCACATAGTGAGTCCAAGGTTATCCTAGGATACATAGCAAGAGTTTTTCTCGTTAAATTAAAACCCCAAACCAAACAAACAGGCCTTTCCTCAAACAACAGCAACCACTTAGATTAATAAAACCAGAAGTGAAAGAGAAAGCTTTAATACTGGCCTTATTAACATGAAACAAAAATAATTATAAGGAAATATTATAAAAAGTAGACTATCAGGATAAACTGATGAAACTCTTAAAATAATAATGTTGAAAATACTAATACTCTCTGGTGGCATTATTCAAAAATATACACTTGAAAAATTGACAATTAACATCTAACAGCTAACATCACATTGTTTAAAAATGATTTCTGATTGGCAGGGTGGTACACACATTTAATCTTGGCACTTGGAAGGTAGAGGCAGGCAGATCTCTGTTTGAGGCCAGCCTGGTCTACAGAGCAAGTTCCAGGATAGCCGGGGCCACCTAAAGAAACCTGTCTCAAAAAGCAAGATACACACACACACACACACACACACACACACACACACACACATACACGCACACAAAACCCACACAAAACAAAAACAAATAAACAAACAAAATTCCCCAAACCAAAAACTGATGCCCCCCTCCTTATCTTGCTCCTCAACATTTTTCTCAGATTTCACTTCCTATTTAGTCTCTCTGCCTTCTAGCTCCACCTATACTATTTCTTGCTTTGTTATTGGTCATTCGGCTCTTTATTAAATCAATCAGGTGTTTTAGACAGGCACAGTAACATGGCTTCACAGAGTTAAACAAGTGAGATATAAAAGAATGCAACACAACTTTGCATCATTAAACAAATGTTCTATAGCATAAACAAATGTAACACATCTTAAAATAATATTCTATAGCAGATCCCTACTGCATCCTATATAGACAATAAAACTATAAACTCTTAAAACATAGGATTAAACTTTGGTGACTTACAGTTAGGCAATGGTTTCTTAGTAACAACATCAAAAGAATAGTGGCCAAATAAAAATAGATAAATTAGATTTTTACCAAAATTACAGGTTTTGTGCTTCAAGGGCATTATCATGAAAGTAAAAGAACAACACACAAAATAAGAGAAAATATCTAAGCTCATATATCTCATTAAAAGACTTCCATGTAGAATATTTAAAGAACACACCATTCAACAATAACACGACAAGTGATTCAGTAAGTGGGAAAAGTATTTGTACAGACATTTCTCCAAAGTGCATGTAAAGATCGCCAAACACATGGAAAGATATTTAATGCCATTAGATACCAAGAGAAAGGCTAAAATACAAAGGCAGGCCATTAAGTACTAGAGAGGGTGTGGAGAAACTCAGCTCTCATTCACTGTTGATGAGATGTGAAAGGGTATAGCCATTTTGGAAATCAATTTGGCCAGTTTCTAAATGGTTAAACAAAGTTAATATATGTCCCAGCAATCTTACTCTTAAGTATATATCCAAGAGAAAAATACGTTCATCCAAAGTATGTAAACAGATGTTCAGAAATTCAGTAGCCACTGGACACTATCTAACAGCTCTGTGGCCTGAGAGTGAATGAACTAAATGTATTTTCATGAAATGGGATAGTATTCTCATACAAAATTAATGAGGTATTGATACATGGCATAAGTATATACTTTGCCTATAAACTTTATACTAAAAGAAGCCAGCCTACCTATTATAGTCTCCATTTGTGCAAAATACCCAGAATGGACAATAGCAATAGATCATGGTTACTAGAGCTTGAAGGGAAAAGGGAATAAATGATACCCTGGTTAATCTGAATGTCAACTTGATCCAACCTAGAGTCACCCAGGAAGAGGGAACCTCAGTTGAAGAATTAATTGCCTTGATCAGATTGGTCTGTGGTCATGTCTGTGAAGAAATTGTCTTGACTGATATTGATATGGGTGGCATCACCCTTTGACAGAGGAGTCTGTAATTTCTGCTTCATGTTCTTGCTTATGTGCCTCTTGATGATGCGTTGTGACCTGGTAGTGTAAGCCAAACAAACCCTCTCCTCCCCCAAGTTTTGGTCAGAATGTTTATCACAGCAACGTAAAAGAAACTATTGGACTGATGATGGATATTATGTTTCTTTCTGAGTGAGTTCTAAAAATCAGATCATAGTGATGGCTATAAAACTCCATGAGAATGTGAAAAGCCACAGAATTGTACCCTAAAGACTGGACTTTATAGCATGTAAACTATATCTCAACAAATCTGTATTTAAAAGCCTTAAAGCTACAAAGGAATATTGAATTCCAGCGCAGTGTCACATGAAGGATGATCAGTCACAAAGCTCATTAATATTGTATGCTGCATTTATTTAACATCAAGTGCCTACTTGATGTTAAACTTTTTTAGCTCGGTATTAGCCCTAATGCTTCTTCTGGTTCTCCAAGTATTTCTCCTGAACTCCCGAGTCTTGTCTGTAGCTTTTGTGCTTGTATTTTCAAGGAACTTCTCAAACTATACATACTCTCAACTGAAGGCTTGGCTATCACAATCTGCCTGCCCACCCCCCTCTCTCCATCTCAGTGATTGGAATCTTGGTTCACCCAAATGAATGAATCAGAAACCTAGGGGCCCAACTCAATAAAATCTTCCAACCTCCAAGAAACTTACTTAAAGAAACTTAAAAAATATTTCAGGTTTTATTTTCTTTTACAGTTTGAAATATATATTGTAGACTTCATCTATATACCCCTGGTGGAAGTTACCAGGCAAATTCAAATCATCGCTATCATTACCAATATCATGGTCACCACCCTCATCATCATCATCACCATCACCATCATTGTCATAGTCATTATCACTATCACCATTAGTACCACAGTCACTACCAATACCATATCATCACCATCACTATCATGGTCACGACCATCACCACCATCATCATCATCATCACTATCATGGTCACCATCATTATCATCATCACCATCACATCTATTAATCTTCAGTTGAAAAGATGAGTATTTAATTCTACCCCTTCCTCCTTCCAAGAGTTGCTATTTACACTCTTAGTTTTAGTTTTAACAGTTATTTTTGCAAGTTTTCCATCTACTTTGGATAATAGGCTCTACTCATCTTTTTACACGCTGTACCGAATAAAGCTGAGGTTTGCTGGGTGAAATTTAACACTAAGGAAAATATGTCTAAGCTGGTGAGTGCTGTGCTCCAGGTTCCATAGGTAGGAAGTAGTGAACCAATAACTCAACAGCTATGCAGCTAACCTCTCACTGCAATCATGAACATTTCAAAGAAAAGTAATATTTTGTTTCTGTTTTTACTATGCTTTGAATGCATTCCCCTAAAATTTACATATCACAAAGTCCCAAATCTTCATGTTAATGTTATTTTTGAAGGTAATTAGAATTAGATGAGTTTATGAGAGTGCAACATCCATGATAGTCAGTGCTTTCGTATGAAGATGAGATCACATTTCCCATTGTGCTTTTGTGATCTCATTATGGGATGCCTCAAGTAAGATTCAGCAAGAATGCCAACACCAGTGTTCTTGACCTTACCAAGTTCTAGAGATATAAGAATCAATTCGTTTCCTTTATACGTTACTCATTCTTGGGTATTTTGCTCTAGTACAAACAAATCTTTATATACACTAACACAGCCTTTTCAACAGCACTAGTAGGAACACAGACAACAGTGAAAACCCAGAGCATAAAGTTCGACTTCAAGGAAGGATTATTTTATTGAAGTTGTGGTCAGAGGCTGGAAAGGTGCTACAGTTTCACTTCATCTGTTCTTTCCATATATATATATATAAATTTTTTTTTAAATAGGATTTTCCTTTCTTCAGTCAGCTTCTGGAAAGAAAGGGTTTGGGGTTTCACCATTACTCATTTTTTCCCTCTTAATAAATTTCACAGAAAGAAATTTGGCCAAGAAAAGCCCACCACAGGGAGTATACACATTGAGGGACCATATGGAGCCAAGTGGAAGCTATTAAAGCGACTCCATTATGTTTGGGCGAGCTCAGTTCTGACAAATTCATTGCCACAGTGAATGTCCTGGCTGGGTGATTATTTCTGTAACTCCATCTGCCTGGTATCACTGGGGCCCCCAAGTGCCTGAAAGGTTGGGACAGGTTGACCTAGGAGCAAGGTATCCACACTCTTTCATTACTGGGTTACTCTATATTGGATGAAAATCCTCTCCAGCTGAGCACTTTGTTTTGCTATCACTAGGGTTGAAGTCCATTACTGTCTCTGTGACGGTCCTGCTGGCTCACTCAGCAACCCTCAACCATGTTAACCTCATATTGAAAGCTTTTATTGGGCCAAAGAAGAAAAAGACATAAATAGCAACTGCCTTTGAAAACCAGACAAACTGTCTCATTCATCAATCTCACCAGCAAGGTTTATCTCACTCATAGTGATACTGTAACACACACACACACACACACACACACACACACACACACACACACACACACTCACTACTAGGAGCACTTTTTAATAAGCATGGAGACATAAAAGTAAATGGGCTCTTGCATACTTACATCCTTCTGGGTTACCTTAATTTCCTGTACTTGTTTCTCTTTGAAGTTCCTACATATGATATGTGCTCAAACTCAACTGAGCATTGCTTTCTCTTCAGAACTTCAAGTAAGAAAGTTGGAAAGGCACAAAAGCTGTATTGAACTGATGATGAGAATATTTCTCTCAAAACACATGGACTTTCCAAGGCTTGGTCTTTGTATAAATGCTCATCCTGATAAACTAAGGCCACCACTGCAGTGAAAATTAGCTATCTGGGGGTAGGGACAGACAGATAGACAGAAACACACACACACACACACACACACACACACACACACACACACACACACACACGGTGAGGGATGGAGATAGAGAGGGGGGGAGAAAGAAGAGATAGAGATTGTTGTACAGTCGATTAAAGAGATTACTTACATACTGAACAGGGTGCCTCCACAGTTATGGGTGCAGAAGCTCGTTGGCTTGGCCAGCTGTGCTGTTATGGGTGAAGAAGGTCATTGGCTTGGCCAGGTGTGCTGTCCAGGGAACATTAGTTTGCCTGCTTCTACAGCTGACACCTGTCCCCAAGAGAAATTCCAGTTTCATCTCCAAATACCTCGATTCTATTTTATTAGCTCTTCTCTGGATTTGCAAACTCTGCCACATGAACAAACAAATGGTTTTATGTCTTTTTTGACTATTTGGCCATTATTAAATGCCATTACCTGGTGCAGTGTACTCATAGATTGAATGCAGATTGCCTCATGTGATGGCCCATTTACCGGGCTGGAAGTTCAAGGACATATATTCCGGTCCTTCAGCTACATTTATTACCCATGTAAAGTTGGGCAAACCCTGAACCCCATGGAGCCTCAGCCTCCACACCTTTCAAATGGGCTGGTGGTAACATCCACTCCATCACCCACACAGGTCCGCTGTTGAAGAAACTGGAATATGTGAAGGAGCACTGACTTGTGAGTCTCAAAGGAAGGGGATCATTCTGGTTCAGGTCAGCTGTCAATTTGCTAGAGGGGTGTAGGTGGCAGAGTACTTGCCTAGCATTAAACAAACAAACAAATAAATATCAGATAGCAGGATACCTCTAAACATTCCACAACATGTAGAACATCCCCTAAAATTAAAAAATGTCCATCCAAAGAAGAGGGGCTAAGAAATCCTGGTGTAGACACAGCTTGTACTCTGGCTCTTAAAGCCAGTAGTCAGTCACTGGGCGGTGTGATATGCTACTGATCCTTTGATAGAGACTTTGTACTATTCCACAGCTGGGTCAGATGGAAGGTACAGAGTCCCTCACAGTGGCTGTATAGAGGAGCTCCCAAAGTGAAAACAGCAGCTTCATCTTTTAGTTGTTTGTTTTTGACAGGGTCTCATTTTACAGCCCCAGAAGACTTAAGACTCTCACTAGGTTAACCAGGCTGGCCTTTAACTCCTAGAGATCCGCCTGCCTCTGCCTTCTGAGTACTGGGATTAAAGGCGTGCGCCACCATGCCTAGCAGAATAGTAGGCTTTTTATTTTATTTCATTTTTGAGATTATAATATGATTACGACATTTCTCTCTCTTCTTTCCTCCCTCCAAACCTTCCCATATACCCCTCATTGCTCTTTCAGATTCATGGCCTCGTTTTTCAATAACTGATACTATATACATTTGTGTATGTAAATGTATATGATATATATCTATTTACATATTCATATAATCTGGTCAGTCTGTATGTATGTTTTCAGGGCTGACCATTTGGTATTGGATAAGCAATTGGCATGCTCTTTTTTTGAGGAAGACTCTTTTTCCCATTCTCAGCACTCTTTGGTTGCCTGTGGCTCCCCCTAGTAATGTCAGAAGCTACACCCACAAGGTCTCACCAACATGACTGCCTAAACACGAGCTGAGCAAGGACAATGTCAATGGACATGACGTACACCCCTACACAAAGAACATAAGCCTGTTAATGTGCAGGCCTCACACCAGCAGCATCAGTTTCCCAGGGCGCACATGAGACATGCAAAGACTAGTCAGTCCCCAGTGTCACAAAAATAAATACACGGGGACAAGGAGATGGCTCAGTCAGTAAGTGCATGCCTAACAGATATATAAGCTTGGATCTCTATCATCCATGAAAAAAGCCAGGAACGACAGTGCATGCCCATAATCCCGGCCTTGGTGGGCCCAGACTTGCAGGTACTTAGGGCTCATTGGCCGGCCAGCCTTGCTAAACTTATAAACTTCAGGTTCAGTGAGAGACCTGTCTCAGAAAATGAAGGTGGAGAGTGACCAAGGGAGACACCCCCAGACACATGTGCAGATACCACACACACACAAAGAATGTCCCTTCCACGATAATTAAATAGATAAATAGATAACTCCATAGGCTAGGGCCCCATCCTGAACCTGCTGAATTTGCAGGGCCTGGCGAGCCTTCCCAAGGACTTCAATGCTGACTGGATCTTGAGAACTGTGGACTGATCAGAAGCTAAAGCTCTGATATTACCACTCTGTGCTTGGAAGATGCACCAGCTTGGGGGGCGGGGGAGGTCCAGCTACTGCAGACTCCTGGCAGGATGTCTGCCCTGGGAATCTGCTTGCTGGCTGCTTACCTTCTAGAAGCCTAGTTTCTGACTCCAGAAAGCAGGTGCCATTGGGACACAGCCCTCCCATGACAGGGCATTGTGCTGAGAACCATCTGTGGGAGCCGTGTCTCCAGGTGGGCACATCAAGTTGATTAGGTTTGGGGGCCAATGGGCTTCTCATGCCTCATATAACAAGTCTAGTGTGACAGTGAAGATTAGCTCCTGGGCCATGGGCCTTGATATAGAGCAACATGGCTGCTCCAAGGCTCCCCAGGTATACCATCAGGGAACAGGCGGGAATGGGCCAGATGGGGAGGGGCCAGAGTCTGTAACTGCCCCTGTAGTAAGAGGTCAGTGAGGGGGAAATCTTGTAAACCCCTTCTGAGTACCAGAGCTGTCACCTGGTGTAGTGATATTGTGTTCCCCAAAATATGTGCACCCTAATAAACTTATCTGAGGTCAGAGAAAAGAACAGCCACTAGATATAGAAGCCAGAAAATGGTGGCACACACGATGTTAATCCTAGAATTCCAGAGGCAGAGATCCGTCTGGATCTCTGTGAGTTCAAAGCCACACTGGAAACAGCCAGGCATGGTGGCTCACGCCTTTAATCCCAGAAGGTGATGGCAGAAAGCAAAAAGGTATATAAGGCGTGAGGACCAGGAACTAGAGCTTTTAGGATTTAGCAGCAGTTCAGCTGAGATTCATTCTGGGTGAGGACTCAGAGGCTTCCAGTCTGAAGAAACAGGATCAGCTGAGGAATTGGTGAGGTGAGGAAGCTGTAGCTTGTTCTGCTTCTCTGATCTTCCAGAGTTCACCCCAATACCTGGCTTCAGGTTTGTTTTTATTAATAAGACCTTCTAACAATTTGTGCTACATCTTGTGCCTAATGTTCATGGTACAAATTCATGAAAAAGCCGCTTGCCTGTGGCCTTGTAGGCCCCAGCTCTGCCCCTAGCTACCCTCGGCCAGTTGTGGTGGTGCATTCCCATAGGATTTGCTGAAGGAGGCAGAGGCAGGAGGATCTGGAGTTTGAGGCCAGCCTAGAAGGCTTGCTAAGGAGAAGCTTTGGCCAGGGCCAAGGCACAAACAGCGGTGGCAGTGGGACCATGGAGGCAGTGGCTGCTGCTCCGAGTTGCAGGCTTCTTCTCATTGTGTTGGTGACTGGTGATGCACTGCTGCTTGTTCAGAGAATTGCCAGGACCATCGTGGTACAAGAAAGCATTGGCAAAGGTCAGTTTGGAAAAGTTTGGCAAGACAAATGGTGGGGAGAAATTGCTGTGGAGATTTTCTCTTCTAGGGAAGAACATTCATGGTTCTGAGAGACAGACATTTATCAGACTGTGATTGCTCCAAACCACAGAAGAGGCATGCAAAAAAAAAAAAAAAAAGTTTTCAGGGAACCGTGACCATGACCACACCTAACAGCGACTTTGGATGGGATCCCACAATGACAATTCCACAAAAACTTTGGTAAAGCCATTAAGCTGATTAACACCACCACCAAAAGATTGACTTCGGACTATAAACTGTTCAGGACAATTTCAAGATGGCTAGCTAAGATGATCCAGCCTGACAGACTACTTGAACAAGGACTTGAAACAAGCCCTGCACTTTCTCATTATGTAGTGGCTGGACAAATGATACAGGACTTGACAATTAACCCAAAAATTTTCTTTTCAGGATTCTAAAGATGTCTTCACCCCCAGAAAGCAGGAAGTACTTTTAAGAAAACAAGACCCACATTCCCAAAATGTGGGATGGGAGGTTTGGGTTGTTTAATAAGTTATGGATATTGTCATTGCTTATGATGGTTGGTTACAAATTGTTAATTGTTAATGGTCAGGAAAAAAGCTGAACATGGAGAGTAGATTCAGAGGTTTTGTTTAAAAAAAAAGAAAAGGAAAAAAGAAAATATAGATATGAGGTAGATCATTGAATCTACTCTGAGAAAAAATATAAAGAAATAATAGGATAAATGGGTAGATCATTGAATCTATTCTAAAAAGAAAAAGGGGAAGATATAAAAATGACAAAAGGTAGATTATTGAATCTATTATGAAAAGAAAAAAGATAGAATATGGATATGATAAAAAGGTCAATTATTGAATCTACTTTTAAAGAGGAACTACTTGTTTTAAATAGGATAAGCAATGAAATTTTTTTTTGTCTGAGTTTATCAACTGTTACTGGACTGGACATTGTTAATATATATAATGGAGTTTTTGTCTAAATCTGTCAAATGTTAATGGCTAGACATTGTTAATGTAACTCTTGACTGTATATATTGTATATACTTATTGGATATAGTTTTTCTTGTATTAGTTATAAGCTTTTCAAAATTTTAGACAAAAAAGGAGAAATGTGGTGATATTGTGTTGCCCAAAATATGTGCACCCTAATAAACTTATCTGAGGTCAGATATAGCCACTAGATATAGAGGCCAGAAAATGGTGGCACACACGTATTCCAGAAACAGAGATCTGTTTGGATCTCTGTGAGTTCAAAGCCACACTGGAAACAGCTAGGTGTGGTAACAAGAGCCTTTAATCCCAGAAAGTGATGGCAGAAAGCAGAAAGGTATTTAAGGCGTGAGGACCAGGAACTAGAGCTTTTAGGATTTAGCAGCAGTTCAGCTGAGATTCATTCTGGGTGAGGACTCAGAGGCTTCCAGTCTGAGAAATCAGGATCAGCTGAGGAGTTGGTGAGGTGAGGAAGCTGTAGCTTGTTCTGCTTCTCTGATCTTCCAGAGTTCACCCCAATACCTGGCTCCAGGTTTGTTTTTTATTAATAAGAACTTTTAAGATTTGTGCTACAACCTGGTCCTGGCTCTGATGCATTCTCTGACTACTCGGGCCTGAGAAAGTTATCTTTGATCTCAGTGACCTCACAAGTAACAGGTATAATCATGCCTGTCCACTGCTTTCTTCGTATTCAGGCATTCACTAAACATGGGTTAGATACATACTATGTTTCCTATGATATAGAAACTTGAGTAGGAATTGAAGACACATGACATGATATCAATTGGACATCCATGTGTACATGCATCATCACTAATTGGTTGAATTAAGCCTGTTGGGCACACATAGGAGGAGACAAACCGTAGAGTCACTGTATATATTTCTGATCTTGGTTCATGGGATATTTGTCCATGTGAGACTCCAACAACCCTGGAAAGAGTCCAAGTTATGTCCCTGTCTTAGTCAGGGTTTCTATTACTACAACAAAACACCATGACCAAAGTGCAAGTTGGGGAGAAAAGGTTTATTTAGCTTACACTCCCAGATTATAGTCCGTCTTTGGAGGAAGTTAGGAGAGGAACTCAAGTAGGGATGGAACCAGGAGGCAGGAGCTGAGACAGAGGCCATGGAGAGGCGCTGCTTACTGGCTTGCTCTCTGTAGCTTGCTCAGCCTGCTTTCTTATTACCCAGGACCAGCAGCTTGGGATGGCACCACCCACCATGGGCTGGGCCCTCCCCCGTTGATCACTCATTGAGACAATGCCTTATGGCTGGATCTCATGGAGGCATTTCCTCAATGGAGGCTCCTTCCTCTCTGATAACTCGAGCTTGTGTCAAGCCGACACAAAACCAGCAGTACAGTCCCCATGATCATAGGTCTTAACTACACACACACACACACACACACACACACACACACACACACACACACACAAAAGACCACCACTTCTTTCCAGGCTGGATTATCCTTGGTTGCATTTACCATATAGTTCACTTTTCTCACTGCCATGACCAGATACCTCACAAGTAGTAACCTATGGGAGAGAGGGTTAAGTCTGGCTCATATTTTAAAAAGGGATCCAGACCATGATGGTGAGAAAGACGTGGTGGCAGGGGTAGGAGGCAGCTGGTCTCATTGCATCCATCCTTAGAATCAGCAAATAAGAAACAGGCCCAGGCTATCAACCCTCACAGCCCATCCCTAGAGACTCATTTCCCCTCCAAGACTCCACCCCCTGAAGTTCCTATAACCTTCCCAAACAGTGCCACCAGCTGAGGACCAAGTGTTCAAAGCCATGGCACAACATGCTGGGTGGCAAGGGGATTGCCAGGAGGATTTTAAGAATCCAAATTAGAGAAATAGAGCGGGGGATATAGTTTTGGTTTCATGGTTTCACTGTATTCTCAGATGTCATAAAGTTCTTGCTAGCCATTACAATTTGGATCTACAGCCTCAACACTGGAAATACATGGATGGAAGAGAAGAACCCAGTTGGTTTGCAGTGTTTGGAGCTAGATGCTGCTCTCTGGCAATGCTAACCTTCAGACATTGTATGTGGGCAATTCAGTTCCTCAGCATCCATTTAAGGAAGATGTGCTCTCCTGCCAGGAATATGCTCAGTAATGTGGAACAAGTACAGACTGTCTTCACGGACTGACTCCACATGTGTGGGTGCGAGTGCATGTGTGGAGGACAGAGGAAGTCTCTCATGTCATTCTTCCAGTGTTATCCATCTTGGTCTTTGGAGACAGGGCCTCTCATAGGTCTGGGAACTTTCCAAGTAGGCTAGGCTGGATGACCAATGAGACAGCATGAGAGGGGTTAATGCCATTATGAAAGGGTCTCAGAGTGCTTTCTCACCCTCTTTCAACCGTGGGAAGTCACTGAGACAAGTCAGCAGTCTGAATTCTGGGGAAAGAATCTCACTAGAACCTAATCACACCCAGCCTGGCCCCAGACTTCCAGCCCTCAGACTGTGAGACTGTCGCTGTTGTCCATGAGCCACCACCCAGTCTACTGTGTGTGTAACGGCCACTGAACTGCTTGCTATAATACCTGGGTCTTGGGGGTAACAATTCTGTTGGCTTCCTTGAACTCTTCTTGGTTATCTTGCAAGTTATCTTGCGGCCTCAATGGATGGAGAATACACATGTGGGATAAATACATTAGATTACCGCTCTATGAGTTATTCACATAAAAGTTAACAAGGAAGAAAGAGACAGAGCACAGAATCTTTTTCTGTACAATTGCCTTTCAAACACACATGCTGGGATCATAAACAATGCAAGTGGTGGTGGGAGAGGGAGCTGGTTTCCTGGAGCCCAGCACTGCAGACCATATGGAACAGCAGAAGCCTGCCAAGGGCACTTCATGGGGAAATAACCTGCAGCTGCTGCCTGGATGGCTGCGATTAGTCAGTTTCTGAGCTGGAGAAGGGGGAAAGATCTCACCAGGCTGCAGCTCCAAAATCCCAAACAAAACCTTATGAAATGTGATCCAACGTTCTTAGCCCTGATACAGAGAGATGCAGAATATTTCAAATAGGAAGATGGGTCCACCAACTTCTCAGTAGGTGCTCACCTTTCGGCAGAGCGTCATGAATGACCAAGGGTTGACTTTATGGAAGAAAATATATAATGTATGTTAAGTGACTACAGTTGGAGCCAAGAGTAATAGTAATAGTGTTACTAGATGAACCCCAGACCTGGTTCTTGCTTTGTGGGTTGCACAGTGGTTATTCTGAAGTAATCTGAGAAACTGTCCCTTTAAATCACTAAGGAGCAAGGAGAACTCTTTGCTATGGGGAGAAGAACATCAACAATAAACCACTGTCGGGGTGCATTTGGTGGCATAAGTTTGCGGCATAATTTAGTTGTCAGATAAAAAAGAAATTTCTTTAATTGATGAAGGAGGCCTTTGGAATTTTTGTATTATTTGCATTGATTCAGTATTACCTTGTGGGCAACAGAAGAGCTGTGATCCCCATCAGACCCTGCTACACTCACCACACACACTTATTCTGATTTTCACAGGAAGCCTGCCAGATAGGTGTTATTCAGGTCTGCTCTGTGTCCATTCAGTCCCTTGGGTAAACTGGGATAGAGGGAGGACGTGGTAGAAAGAAAAGAAATGCTAATAGGCTTGGTCTGTCATTCGTTTACTTGACTATTATGGTCTTGTAGGAAAACTTCATCAAAGTCATCGGTGATTTTCCTATACGCTGAGAAGTGAACTATCTAAGATATCATAGAACAGAGTCTCATGGACAAGACTGAGACACTTAAATTCAAATCATGAACCCAACAGCTAGAAGTCTGGGACAAGATAACATACATACAAAGGTGCAGCCAGGGGGGGTGGACCATATCACCATCAGCATCTTGGATAAGGCAGTGTTTATTTTTCTGATACAGCAGACTTTCTGACAGATTGTATCATTATAAGGGCCAGGGTTGAGGTGTCACAAGGAGGTCCCAAAGGTGGAAGACATCTGGGACCAAAATACACATGTTCTCAATGGGAAAGATGCAGGAACAAAGACCCATGGCAAGAACCTTTGGATCTGGTGCTTTCTTAACCAGAATACACATGAGGGTCAGGGTAGATATCTCCAAAGGAAGACCAAATTAGCATCTATGAATAGTAAACTACTAATTACCTGCTGTTAGCACAGTAGACGTGTTACTACTGTTAGCACAGAAAGACATCTCGTGTCTTTCCTGTCTTCCACAGTGCAATGAGATGCCCATAAACAGTTATGGAAATGGACATTGCAATTGAGTTCATGTGAAGCTGTCCCTGTAGAAGTTGCCTCAAGTTAGACCTTGTCTACTCTGTTAATTGATCCTTCTGTGGCATCTGCTATGTGATGAGTGTTCGACTTTGCTGAATGAGTAAATAAATATCTTTTAAATAGAGTAATAAAGAGAGATTGATTAGTCTAAAGAAAGGGAGAGAATTCACGAGTCAAAAGCTTCCTCTGCTGTAAGCCTTGGCTCTCAAGATCCCAGGTCCTCTCATTTCCCTCCTAAAGTGGTTCTGCCAGGAGCATTGCCTCTCAGTGTACAGCTACCAGGCCAGCAGGCACATCTGGGGACTTGGTAACATTGTAAAGTTTCACCTTCCTATCTACTACTAAACTGCAACCTCTGAGGTGGGGCCCATCAGCCTGGTTTCACAGTCCTCCAGGTAATTCTAGTACACACACACACACACACACACACACTCTCTCAAATGGTGTACTGTGGTAGTCTTGATCTGTGAGCTACCTAGTGTTGGGCCAGCTTGAGAGAATCTAGAGTCACTAGTGACCCAGGCCTCTAGGCATGCTAACGAATTGTTTTGATTGTTCTAACTGAGGTAGGAAGATGCATTCGCAGTGGGTGGAGAGGGGATGATAAGTAGCACCGTGCATTCCTCACTCTCTGTTTCCTGACTGTGGATGTCACATGATCAACTGCTTCAAGTTCCTAATGCCTTGACTTCACCATGGACTGAACCCTTGAAATGTGACCAGAATAGACCTCCCTTGCATGGCTTTTGTTTGAGTGTTTGGTCACATCAACAGGAAAAGAAACCAAGACAACAAGATATTCTCTCTCTGAGATCCCATGTTGTCCTCACTTTGTAACATGAGTCTGGTTTCACGTTTTGATTAATGTAACCGTAACAGGCACTTTGAAAGCATTGCTCCAAAGTGCTGGTTCCTGGCTCGGGCCCACAGATACCCAATGGGCCACTAAACAAGGGTAAACTTTGTCATCTCTGTCTTCATTTTCTGTTTGTCTTCATTCCTCTGGCCAGATCCCCGTCAAACTCTGCACACAGGCATGGACATCATTCAGCTCCAAACTGGAGGACCCAGCCTGTCTCGTCTCCTTTCAAGGCTGATGCTACAAAGACAAAAGTGAGGCATTTTGCAGTATCCTGGCTGAGACTCAGAAAAGTCACCAGTTTGTACTCATTGTTCTAAACCTACAGTCACCCTGGATTCCATGGACAGTGTAGATGCAAAGATACAATGCCCCATGAAAAGATAACCCAGGAAATGGGAGAAATTTCCCTTGACAGAAACGGGCTGCCACACACACCCCCATCCTACCCTCACCCCCACCAGAAGAAGTAACCATAACACAGGAGCCAGGGACAAGGACTTCTCTGGAACTTTCTTGTAGAACCAAGATCAAGATAATGACCAAGCAGATGACTGCTGGGTCAAGTCAGTATAATTATACATATTTGTGCTCTTTTGCCTCAATTATGACAGTAGCTCAGAGACTGGCTGGAATGCTTGCTCATAACCTTCTCAGCACATACTTCAAGGGCTCCAGAATCACTTGTCTTTACTCCAAGGGTGATGATGCTCCTTACAGACTAACACTCCATGACTAAGACCTCTCCAGCTCTCCAGCTAGGCACAGCTTCATGCTTACTCTTTCTAGACAGAAAATCTACCCAGAGAAACAGACAGAACACGTCATGACAAAGTCATTCATACGAGGGTGTTTCCCATCCAGGGTTCATCCCAGCAGTCAGATGTGGACTCTGCTACCAGCTTCCCAGTTGTTCCTAGCAGGCTCAGAGCCTTGGGAAGGCAGCAGGTACATCAGCAGGCCCAATGTGAGCTGGCTTTTCCATATATAGAAAGGAAGATCTGGAAACATTTTTCTTAATCTTTCCATGCCTTTATCTGTCAATATTATCTTAATGTGTGTGTGGTGGTGTGAATAGGAATGGCCCCCATAGACTCCTGTGTTTGAGTGCTTGGCACACAGGGAATGGCACCATTAGGAGATATGGCCTAGTTGGAGTAGGTGTGACCCTGTTGGAGGAAGTGTGTCACTATGGAGACAGTCTTTGAGGGCTCATGTATGCTCAGGCCAAGCCCAGTGTGGCAGTCTCCCTCTGCTGCCTGTGGATCAAGATGTAGAACTCTCAGCTACTTCTCCAGAATCACATCTGCCTGCAGCATGCCGCCATGTTTCCCACCATGATGATAATGGACTAAACCTCTGAACTGTAAGCCAGTCCCAATTAAATGTTTTCCTTTATAAGAGTTGCTGTGGGCAGTGGTGGCTCACACCTTTAATGCCAGCACTTGGGAGGCAGAGGCAGGCAGATCTCTGTCAGTTCAAGGCCAGCCTGGGCTACAGGGTGAGTTCCAGGAAAGGCTCCAAAGATACACAGAGAAACCCCGTCTCAAAAAAAAAAAAAAAGTTGCTGTGGTCATGGTGTCTCTTCACAGAAATAGAAACCCAAACTAAGACAGTGTGTGAGTGTTTTACTTGAACGTATGTATGTACATCACATGTATGCCTGATGCCCATGGAGGTCAGAAAAAGGCATCAGATCGCCTGGAACTAGAATTACAGACAATTGTAAACTACCATGTAGGTACTGGAAGCTGAACACAGATTCTAACTGCTAACCTGCCTCTCCAGTCCCTCTTTCCATGATTTCTAAAAATATGTTCTATGAAATAATATGTGCATTACAGGACATTTGGAAAAAAAGGAAGTATGAAGAAGAAAATCTGACCTCCTCCCACTACCCCATTGCCAAATGATGAACACTCTAATTATTTGGGGTTGCAGGATGGATAGAAAAATAAGTAAATAGATAATATGCAAAATATTATATAATATTAAATTCTGTTTTGTTTTGTTTTTACTTAGTACTATGCAATACCTTATAAACCATCATCTTAAGGGCTCTAGAAGACTTAGATTTTAACTGTTTTTCTAATTAAATTTTTTATGACACAGGCTGCTTAAATGACCAAGGCAGGAGGATTATAAATTCAAGACCTATCTGAGCTATAGATGGAGTTTAGTCTGGGCAATTGGGTGCGACCCTGTATCAAAATGAAAAGCGAAATTAGTGCTTGATTGTAAGGCGATGGTGAAGTGCTGGCCTAACACGTACCAGGCCCCAAAATTTAAGCCACCTGGTCCTGGAGTTTCTTTGTCAGGGAGTTTTTGATGACCAACTCACTATTCCTGGTCTGTTTAGAGTGTTTTCTATGTCTGGTTCCCTTCCCATCTTCATGGATGCTGAGTTCTTCATTTGCATCTGTACACCAGAAACTGAAGGACAAGCAAGTGAGCATGCAGGAGAGGAAGGGTGGAAGATCTAGAAAAGAGTGAGGGGTGAGAGCCCGTTTCCTAACGATGACCCCTCTATCTGTGGGGCAGTGTTCTCTATGCTCCTTTGCAGTGCAGGTGCAGCGTAAGCGGCTGCGGGTGTTGGGAGTCTATGATCAAAAACTTAATGCATTTTCAAGTTTTAGTGCTCATTTCCTGCTGGCCCTTATTGAAAGACATCTGTGGCCTTTCATACCCGACTTCTCAAACATATAAACATTGCAGAGCTGGCAAAGGTTGAGTTGCGAGGATGTATTTCTTGTAAACTTCATATAAGAGAATGAACCCCATCAGGACCACGGCTTTTATCATCCCGCTTCCAAGTCTGAGCTGTTTGTGCATAGCTCAGTGTGGTTCGAGACTCCCATGGGACTTTATCACAGTCTTTTGATATGTCCACCTGCAGGATACATTAAGACTAAGAGGAAGCAGCTCCTTTCCATAGCTTGACATCTACATTTACAGTTAATGAAAACTGCGAGTCCTATTGGACACTCTCCTATTCAGAGCTGGAGCCACGGTCCTTCCACCTATCTTAGCAGTCTCAGCAGAAGACACGCTGATTTTCACAGGATTTCTCACAAGTCTTTCTCATGAAAACGTCAATGAAAGCCAAATGTACTAATGGGCAAAACGTTTTCAAGTATGGGTGATGGGGCAGAGGGAAGCAGACAGCGAGGTTGCTGTGGCTTGCTGAGCAAGCTGCTCACCTCCTCCTTCATTCTTTCCGTCTCACTGGACATTGTCATTACCCCTTTCTCTTAAGGATATATCACCAGGCGGTGGTGGCATACACTTTTAATCCCAGCACTCGGGAGGCAGAGCCAGGTGGATCTCTGTGAGTTCGAGGCCAGCCTGGTCTACAGAGCGAGATCCAGGAAAGGCTCCAAAACCACACAGAGAAACCCTATTTCGAAGAAGAGAGAGAGAGAGAGAGAGAGAGAGAGAGAGAGAGAGAGAGAGAGAGAGAGAATATTTGTGTCTGAAATTTCCAGCAAGGATATAGGACTACTTAGTTTTAGGGTTCCATTAGAAGCCTGGATAAACATCCAGAAAGTGTTGATGTCGCTCTGTCATTGCTCTCTTATTCCTGTAAAGTTGTTCCTTTTTGGTTTTATTTTCTCCTTAGAAAATACAGTCATGGCCAAGTAAAATATATACAAGAGTGTCCTTAGAAATACTAAGACCTAACTGATCTTTCGCTGAAGATGAGCAGTCTTCCCATGTGTGCGGTTTATTCTAGGGCTTCCAGATTTTTTTGGGGGGGAATGTGACTCATAAATTGTAAAAATTGAGGGTGATAGAGTGCTTGCTTAGGATGGATGCTCCTGTATTTAATCCCTAGCACCATAAAAATTAAATTTCAGTTCTTTCTTGAAGCAGTAACATATACATTTTATGGCATGGTACTTATCCTTTCTACATGAGATTATATCTGGAATAGTGTCTATCTATCCTCCAGCTTGAAAGATAAACGTTTTCTTAAGTCAGAATCCCATAGCCTTGAAAAGGAACAGAAATTATCATCAGACCAGTGACAGGTGACAGTGCACCTGGGGCCACGTCTGCTCTCCAACCACTATTCCCACTAAACAGAATGAGGACATTTTCAAAGTCATAGTTCAGGTTGAGAGCAAAAAGTATAAAAAGTGACCAAATTTTTTTTTGTTCTACAGGAAAGTCTCACACAGTACCAGAGTCATATCATAGTGACCTAACAGCCAACATTAAAATGATCTCACTCACCAAAGATGAGATGGCTTAAGTGGCAATAAAAATAATAAGCATGCTCATAAGTGTAACAAAATCTGTGAGTTTAAAAAAAGCAAAAACATCCTAAGTTGGTCCATGGATGATAACTTGGAACTAATTCCCTAGAAACTTCTTATAAAGGAAATAATCAATATCTATTTGTTCCTGTATGGTCCATTTTCTAGGGCTGAGGAAGAGGAAAGTTCTCTTGAGATGCACGAGGATGTCAGAACTGAATATGTTCACTTTTTTTTTCATTAGTGGATATCAAAATAAATGACCTAAAATAAATGACATAGGTGTTAACCATCAATGAGAGCAGACATCCCTAGGTCAAAGGTGAATGCCTAAAGCCAGTGGACAGTAGTATAGCCAGTGACAACTTTGACTTCAGGAAAACCAGGCACTATGTCATGTGACAAAAAGTTCACATCTGCATAAGCAGCAATGCAGACATGGAGACTCTTTATGATTACCTTTACCCGTATATGATATTATTTTTTTATTGGAAATACAGAAAACAGAAGAACGTAATATTGGTTAAAGTATTAAATATTGGTAAAAGTACCGATGAAATGGGCGAAACTGGCAACATTCTTAGTCTTAGAGTCTACAGAACAAACAAATCTGTTGCTTTAAGATATAAACTTTAGCAGACACAAAACAGGGCAAGTGTCCTTGCACACTGGGGGCCATTTGATCCTGACTGGAGCTAACAAATGGTTGAAAAAAGAATAACAAGGAAGAGAGATTTCAATATTTGTTGGTGTTAAGAAATTATTGTTGGCTTTGTTGAGTGTTTATGTACTGTTTTTTTTTGTTTTTTAAACCAGGGTGCTAAAATTTTAGATACAGGGAAGGGCTTCATGAAAATTACATGTGTGGGGGAATTCTCTAGCATCCACAGAAGAGAGGCAGGGGTGCATCTGTACACAAAGGAGACATGACTGGCCTGATGATTGTTATCAAGCTGAGTAATTGTTTTGTGGGTTACTCCAGGCTTATGGTAGCAATCTCTTAGTTTTCGCATGTTTTAAAAATTCCATAATAGACACAAAAGCAGCTGGTATCATTTGGGCAAACATTGATCAATGGCCTCTTGAGAGCTTGGAGATGCTTCTGCGCTGGAGAAAGCACTCGACTGGAACCGAGGCTGCCCGGGAAGCTGGGGACGGCACAGATGAGGAAGAAGGCCAGGCTGTTGTCAGAGCCAAAGATGGCATGCCTTTTGAACAAATCTGGGCCACCGAGGAGAGCGAGCAGTCACATTAACACAGCTCCTGACTTAGTCGGGACAGGACGACAGAAAGGAGCGATGATCCACGGCTGATGAAAAGCCCAGGGGAATTGTAAGCAGTCCATTGCAGGTGAATGTGGAAGGCTCCAGCAGGGAAACCCCAAAGAGTCCAGAAATGCAGTTCCAGGAAAGAGAGATCTGAGTCCACTGGGCTGCCAGAAACTCAGCTTTAAACTTCTGCCAGGCTAAGAAGTAATCAACACCAGGTTATACGGATGCCAATCACACATACCTCTCTTGTCCCTGACACTCCAGCCTCCTCGGCTTCAATCCTAGTGACCCCAGAACATCCTAGAAGGAACTAAGGGGGCAGACAGGCATGTCAGTGTCTGATCTAAGCAGGTGGAGGAGAGGGATCTTCACCCTAAAGGAAATGCAGCGTTCTCGTTAAATATTGCCACAGTTTAACCACAGTAGTTTAGCTCAACTCCCCTTCTTTCTGCCTCTTCCACCTGTTCCTCTTACTTCTTGAGCCCCAGAAGCTTTAGACCCATAGTGGGGACAAGATCCTATGTACCAACCTGGGCTGCCCTCAACCTTACTCAGAGAAGCGTCTTTTTGCCATGGGCAGCAAGCAGTCAGTGAAGAAAAAGCATATGTTGTCCAAGCGCTGAGAGTGTCTGTGTCAACCCTCCCCACCCCTCTGGCTCCAAGAACAATGAAGAAGAGGAGCCGAAAAGAATGAAGAGCTGGCGGATGGGGAGGAGACAGCAAAGTGCTGACTTCAGGACACAATGCGGCTGATACACACACACGACACGTCCCATACGCTCATGACCTCAGACACAACAGGGCTGATATGCTCAGGAACTCACAGCAACTGTGTTCACCTGAGGAAGACCTGCAGAAGATCAAGCTGCCAGCTAAAATTCCAGCATAGACAGGGTCGAGGATCTCCAGTCTCCCCCGCTTGCTGAGAAGCGATCGGCACTTGTCAGTCACTGTGGGAAGGAGAACCATTCTTCTTTGCAGATGTGGCCCCTGATAGGCCTCCAATGCTCCATTGGGTGACCCCCACAACCGTACATATATGAACAACACTAGTGGGACTTCGTGGGTTATTTTAAAAAAGCATCATTGTGGGGGGCTATTGAAGGGGATATAGGAGAATTAGAGAAGGGAGGCAAATACAGTCATATTTCATGCTATGCCTGTACAAAATTCTCAAGATAAAGAAAAAGACTGTATTTTCCAAAAGAAGTACACCATAAGACCCAAGCAAAGCAGATGCACAGAACAAGTTTGACTAGTGAGTGAGGGGAAGAGAAAGAAATAACTGAGCTGTTTTCTGCTGATAAATCCATGATTTCTAGAGACCTCTATAATGGTAAGCAACATGGTATATTCAAAGATGCAGTGTTTAATGAAGAGATAAAGATAAGATTTTCTCTTGGTCACTGTCAACACATCAAGGGAGAGAAACATTATCTGCCGCTCCTTCACTGGATGGAGAACTTGGCAATGATTTGGGAGAAGAGCTTTGATAACTCAAGATGGGGGGGGGGCTATTAGAACAGCAAAGATGACACTCAGCTTCTGGACCAAGAAGATAGAGACACATGTGACAGGAAGGCGGGTTCAGGGGACAGGGAGAGAGTGTGTGCTGTGTTCAATGTCCTCCTACCTGCACTCCCGAAGCTTTAGTTTGCTGAAAACTCATTTGTTCTGGTGTAACTGATCATCCCTCTTCCTCACAGTAAAGGGCTGAGATCTGACCCTCTGCTAGTCCATGTGACACTTTAGTGCACATTAGAAGAGACGACCCCCTCAGCTGAAACACACTACAAGTTGGGGTGTACCTTCCCGGTTAAGGCGGAACTAAAATTTCCTTCCTCTAGGTTCTTTCTGAAGAGATAAACCAGGGTGAACTTAATCGCACCTCTTCCCAGAGTGGCCAGGGGGACAGCCACTGTATTCCTCAGCCCAGGTTCATGGTAGGAAAGAAAAAAAAAATGACAGAGAGCTAAAAGGCAAAGAAGGCTAACTGCTCAAATGTAAGACCTCAGGAATTTGCAGGAAAAATGAAGGGTGTTGACTTTCTGGGTTGTGACCTGAAATTTGAGGAAACCTTGTAGAAATCTTCCAAGTCCATCTGGTGACATGTGTGTCACCTTTGGTCTAGTCTATCATTTCCCCAGTCCTGTCAGTGTGTAAGCAACTCAGGATTCAAACCTTGGGACTGTCCCCATCTATCGACGCTCACCCTTCTCAGTAAATGAATAAAAGAAGTTCCTCATAGTACACTAACGAGGTGTGTGGTCAGCCCTGACATTCTCCGGCATCCCCCCTCCTCCCTCTACAGCTGGATCTAGGCTCTCTCTGTCAAGCAATGTCTAGATTTCCAAGCACCCACATGGAGACAGGCATATTCAGCATCCCATCAGCTGCCTCTGTGTACACCATGATTGGTTTAAAGGAGAGCCAGATGGCAGGTGTGGGTGAGGGTTCCCTGAAAGAAATCAAGTTGTGAAGGCAAAGAAAACAAATATACTGGAGAAAGAGAGCAGAATGGTGTGTTTAAAAATGTCCCAGGGGTTAACAATTGCTAGTGGAAAGAGTCTGGCAGCTGTCAGAGAGCCGCAGATGCAAATAGGAAGACACCTCCTGTCCATGGTTGCTTTTGCTCTTTTGGGGGCCTCGCCACCCAGCTCCCAAATAAATCACACAGAGACGTATTCTTAATTATGAATGCCCGGTGTTAGTTTGGCTTATTTCTAGCCAGCTTTTCTTAACTTATCCCGTCTATCTTTTGCCTCTGGGCTTTTCCCATTTTCCTAAATCTCACTCTTGCTCCATGACTTGTTTCGTAGCTGGATGGCTGGCCCCTAGAGCCCTCCTCCTTCTCTGGCTGCTAGATCTCCTCTTTTCTCCCAGATTTCTCCTTCTGTATATTCTCTCTGCCTGGCAGCCCCGCCTATCCTTTCTCCTGCCTTGCTATTGGCCAGTTCTTTAGTAGACCATCAGGTGTTTTACGCAGGCACAGTAACACAGCTTCACAGAGTTAAACAAATGCAACGTAAACAAAAGTAACACACCTTAAAACAATATTCTACTATTCCTCCCAGATGAATCTGAATCTAAGGTCAAGTCAAGGGTGTTTACATAGACCGTGAGATTGTGCCATTTATGTGGTCAGAAGCTGGGTAACAAAAGCTTGCCAGTTTCTATACTCAAGGCCCTGTGTGAAGGGGGACGTTAGAGAGGGTGGCTCCTGGTAGAGGAACAGGGGAAAGTGGTCAGAACTGTGGGAAGACAAGTTTTAACTGGAAAGGTACACTAATCATGGGCTTAAGGCTAGTGATTAAAGCCACAGGTCCCAGGAGGAAATGCTCAGGGCTCTGCCTTGGTGGGTAAACCAATGGATGACCCAAGGTCACACTGAACCCCACTTTGCTGCTCCTTCCGATGTGCAGTTCGAGAATTCTCCGAGAATTTTTTCAGTTAGTAGCAGGAGCTAGATCACAAGTACTGTGGTGGCTGGACACAGAATAAATGGTTAAGTGATGGGAAGATGGGAGGTGTTGTCTCACCAGGTAATAGGACATAGAAAGTGTGCTTCTCAACTCCCCTTTGAATATTACACGCCCCACACTCTCTTCAGTAATGAGGTACTACTGTGAGAAGCCACAAATATGATTTCATCATGTGATATTTTGAATACAAATGATGTGCAGCAGCAATTTAGCAAGACATTTCAACTCAAGGGCTGAATAAAGAGACATTTACAAACACACACAACTATAGGTCTGGCTGTAGGCTGTTCACTCTGACTCAGATTTCTTCAAGGACCGAACTTCTTCGAGTCCTCTTCTCGGCATTGGTGTGAGCTTGGTCCTCCACCCATCCTATTATGACTTGGAAGGTGGCCTTGGTAGTCCAGGCAGTCATGTCCCAGACTACACACCATCCAGAAGGGAGAAAAGCAGTCTCCCCTTCCATCTTCTTTGTAAGCATGAGCAAATCTTTGCCCCAAAACTTCCCAGCTGACTTCATCTCCCATCCCATTGATGCTGATTACATGTAAGGTTTCGGTTTGCACTAGATATCAGCAAAGGAATCATGAGCTTAGACGATGAGATGGGTCAGAATGGCCTTTATATTTTAAGTGGTTGAAAAATATTAAATGGATATTTCATGACATTGAAAATTATGTGGAATGTAAATATCAGAATCGTGAGTAATTTTTACTGGTGCCTGTACAGGCACACTCTCATTAGTTTGCCTTCACAGAGGGAGAACTGAGACACTGCAGTTGAGATGAGATCTGAAGTCCGCACGGTCTTTTGTAGGAAAGGCCTGCCAACCCCCGGCTTTAGATTACTCAAGCCCCACCTTCAAACTGGACCTGTGGCTAGTTCTTGCGACATCCATAGACACCTGGGGAGGCGGGCAAAAAAAAAAACAAAAAAAAAAAAACAACCAAAAAAACGAGAGTAAGCATCTTTCAAAAGGAGGAATGAGATTTGAGGTGGGCTCTCCTCTCCCAAACCACCACCCACTCATTGATCCAAGATGGAGAACGTCCCGGAGCTAAGCCAGGACAACTCAAGACTTTAAACTCAAGACTGGGGCCAGAGCCACCCTCTTTCTCATGCTGTGACTATCGGTTGTGAACCCGAGGGCTTCCGACAGTCAAAGCTGAGGAGTGAGAGGAAGAGAGGAAGGCGGAGTGTTCCTGCACCGGTCATGTTCTTCGTTGTCGTTGGGTCCCTGTCTCGCTTTTGTTATTGCTTCAATGAGAAAAGACCTTGACAAAGGCAGTGTGAGGAAGGGTGTGTTTGTTTGGCTTATAGTTTGAGAGCACATTATGGTGGGAAGTCATGGCCATGGAAGTGGGAGAGGTAGCTTGACACGTTGTGCCTACAGCCAGGAAGCAGAGAGCATGCCCTTCTCAGCTCTCTTCCCCCTTTTCATCCTGTCTGGGACCCCCGCCTATGGGATGGTGCCACCCACATTTAGGGTGAATCCCAACTAACTGAATCTATCAACTCTCTCACAGATATGCCCAGATATTCATCCTGAAGGTGATTCTACATCCTGCCAAGTTGACAAGCAACATACTCCAGGGGTTCTCAACCTGTAAGTCATGACCCTCTCTGCAGGGGTCAAATGACCCTTTCATGGGAGTGTAGCATGAATCTTAAAAGGTCTTATTAATAAGAAACAAACCTGAAGCCAGGTATTGGGGTGATCACTGGAAGATCAGAGAAACAGAACACGCCACAGCTTCCTCACTTTGACAGATCCTCAGCTGATCCTGTTTCCTCAGACTAGAAGCCCCAGAGTCCTCATTCGGAATGGATCTCAGCTGAACTGCTGCTCAAAAGCCTAAAAGCTTAACCAGGCCTAATTCCTTGTCCTCATGCCTTAAATACCTTTCTGCTTTCTGCCTTTACTTCCTGGGATTAAAGTCTCACTTCCTGGGATTAAAGGCATGAGTCACTATGCCTGGCTGTTTCCAGTGTGGCCTTGAACTCACAAAGATCCAGAGGATTTCTGCCTCTGGAATGCTAGGATTAAAGGTGTAAGTGCCACCATTTTCCGGCCTCTATGTCTGTCTAGTGGCTGTTCTGTTCTCTGACCCCAGATAAGTTTATTAGGGTGCACAATATTTTGGGGAACACAGTATCACCACACGGGAGTCACCTAAGACCATCAGAAAACACAGATATTTACATTATGATTCATAACAGTTGCAAAACTACAGTTAGGAAGTAACAATGACAATAATTTTATGTTTGGGGTTCACCACAGCATGAAGACGCAACATTAAGAAGGTTGAGAACCACTGATATAGACCATCACAGCCTCTTCACCCAGACACTCAAAACTGAGGCAGCACACTCCCACGTCATCTACGCAAGTTGTACTCGTGTGGTTCACTGTGAGATGGATAAGCCTGGGTTGCTGCCTATGTGGGGGACGAGGTCTTCACTCCTAAGAAGAGAAGTAGCAGGAGAGAACAAATGCTTAAGGACAGAAGGCCAGGCTTCTTGGGTGGGAAGCAAAGCCTTCCAAGCGGAGACCAGCGGCGATAAGTCAGTGTTCAAAGAAAACTTGAAAGTGACCTCAAGGATGAACATATTCAAAAGGTTCCTCTCCTACTGGGCAGTGGTGGCACATGTCTTTAATCCCAGCACTCAGGAGGCAGAGGAAGGTGGATCCCTGTGAGATCGAGGCCAGCCTGGTCTATAAAGCGAGTTCCAGGACAGGCTCCAAAGCTACACAGAGAAACCCTGTCTCGAAGAAAAAAAAAAAGGTTCCTCTCCTACATCTGGAGAACCATCCAGACAGAGACCAAATACCGAAATATGTGAATCAAACTCAGAGTCAGTCAGCCTGATTAATTCAGTGGCCTGTTAGTCAAGGGACAGTGGAAGCCACATGAATCCATTGAGGCTGATAGGCGGGGTTTGGGGGGAAGTATTTGATGTGTTATGAATGCCCAGGTCCTGAAGAAGCTCCCCTCGTGTGTCTGGAACATGTAGGGAAATTCTGGGCTGCCCTTATGCACGCTAGTGAGCATAGGCTCATTCTCCTTGGAAGGACATTCTACAAGAGAACAGTTGTTTTTAATACCCTCTCAAGCTTCCCTCCACATACTTAAGTCACAATGGGCAGGCTCCACCAGGATGCCCAGGAAGGCTCCAGTTCTCTGGACGGCTTGTTGGACATTTTGAAAGATGAGGTGGGGAAATTGTGGGCCTCTGGTGATCATCAATACCTTCAAGCACCTCCCCTTCAGAGCAGCACATTGCCCCATAGCAGAGAGGCAGAGAGGGGCCAGAACCGCTTAGGATGGCGGCCTGGTGAATGTCAAGTCTGGAGACCCCTCTGTCAGGTCACAGCTCTGGTTCTGGAAAGAGGAGGACTGGTTCTCGGCAAGGCTGGGAAGTGGCTGACCTTTGTCTTTGAGACCCTCCACGTTCCTCTCGAGCTTCCTTTAAATCATTGCTTTCTACCCTCTCACTCCCTCGGACTCCAGGGGGGCTCCCAGTGCAATTTTGCTGCCAGGACTCCATCCCGGAATCCTAAATGAAACACCTCATGGTGCAAATTGTCTGCACGGTGCCAGCAGCCCCTGTGTAGCCCCGCAGCAGGCCCTCAGGTCACTCCATGGAGGCTGCGGACTCTGAGCTCTCAAAAGCGTCAGTCTGATCTCCATGACCCACTCCCACCCAAATTCACACCTCCCACCCCCCAGGATCCTGAATTCTTTGTCCAAGAGTTCCTTGGCGCGCTGAAGTACAGTGGTCCTCAGTGTACCTCACTAGCATAAATGTAAATGCTAGGCACTGCTAATGGTGAAATTATTAAGGCCACTCCACGTAGTTAAAAGGGAGGTTTATTTTGTGGGGTAGCTTACAAATGAAGGGATGGGTTGCAGGGTCTGGGAAAGGTATGGCGCAGTCCAGGGGTGTTCTCTGGAGAACTCTGCTCAGTCTACCTCCAGCGTCCAGAGTCCTGGAACCAAGAGAGACCTCTCCTCTTGATCCTGGGTCTTCAGCATCCTCTCTCAGCCTTGTCTTGTGGGCGTGACCATTACCAAAGCCTCAGTGGGGGTTGGAACTTCCATGCCAAGGCTGGAATGGCTACCCACTACACACTGCCCCCAGCCTATTGACTCAGACACCCTTGGGACAGGGTCAAGTCCTGTCTTTTTAACAGACCCTCTGGGTGGTTCTGAAGCAAAGTTACATTTGAGAAGCTCTGGTATTGGCAATCCCAGCCCGCTAGCCAGACTCAGGTGCTTGCTCCTGCCCACCATGCATCCCAAGGTTTGGCCAAAATAAGGCAGAGATGAGAGTTCCTTTATCTCTAAGAACCAACCCTTAATAAGAAGCGAGGGAGATGAGGATGTCATAGAAAGAGTTCAAAGGGAGCAGTTGTGTCCAGTGCACTGCGCCTGCCTGTGCATGCACAGTTGTAACAGGTTAGCATAGGCGGAGAAGGAAGAGCTCGGCCTCGGGGCAGAAAGGAGACACCCCACGGGGCAGGCCTGGACCATCCACTGTGGCCGAGAGACAGACACTGTTCTTAGGCTGCTGCTCAGACCCCCAAGACCTAAGAGGGGATTTCAGTGTGAAGTATACATTTTCCTCCCAGGGAGGCGGAGGGCAAGGAGGCTAGACGGGCCGGGGCTAAGGGACCCTCAGGAGCCAGCAGGGCTGGAAGTGATTAAGTGCTGCCTTCCCGGCAGCTGACAGGTAACAGAGCTTGGTAGAGAGTTACAGTTGGTAGAGCTTCAGAGACCTTTGCCCCGGAGGTGTTTGGCAAGTCCCCTCTGCTGTATTTGGACTCGGTGTCTGACAAGGCTGTGGAGGTTTCCACCGTGAATGCAAAATGCTTACTTAGTTAATACGTTCAGCATCACAGCTCTGGAGGAGGGGACGGATTCTACAGGCTTCCGATTGTAAGCACTGAAGAAACATGACTATACACGGTCTGTTGTATTCTCAACTCCAGGAAACTCAGCAAAGAAGAAAGTCTCCTCCTTTGTTATGGCACAGAGTGCCTGAGGATTTATGCATAATGATCCCCAAAGAGTCTGGAGGACAACCAGCAAAACAGAGTGTGTGTGTCCTCTTAGTTTCCTGAGTGTGACCCCAGGAAGGAGAATACCAAAAATGCAGAGGCATTTCATTGGAACTCTCCTCAACACACTGCTTCCTCCAGCCAAGCACGCTTTGCAGAAATACAATCTGCATGCTGTTATCCCTAATTTTCCAAGTCCTTGTACGTTACATTGGGCCAGCCACTCTTGCTGTTAAATGTCAGTTAAAACCTAATGAATTTAACAGCTCTGACAAGTTTAAATTAGCTCCCACAGAGACTATAATTTGCTTCGAGTTCTTACCTGCCATGGATCAGTAATTCCCAAATGAGAGTACTATGGGCACATTTTTCAAAAACAAATTTTTATTGAAGTAAAAAAAAAAATGTAACCAGTTAGCACATGTTCATTATAGAGAATGGGAAAATAAAGAAAATCAAAAAGAAGGAAAATATAGCAGAACTTGTCAACCATATCTGCCTAGTTACACTTCTGTTATGAAACTATGCAAAAGAAACTCAGAATGAACGGCTCTCTGTGGTGCCTATTAGCATATCCAAATGCACTTTGGCTTCGGGCTCCCTCAGTGGTGATGGCTTCTCTCAGCTCTTCTCACTCTGCCCCCTACCCAAAATTTCTGCAGCTCATGGACTTCCCTTCCCCCAGCTTCTCATTCTTATATAACCCTGCCATGTCATCCATGCACCCTCTTGGTCCCTACCCCTCTCTCTCATCTTCCTCTAGGTCCTCCTCTATCACTCCCTCCCATTGCCTGGTCCAATCTGCTGGCCTTGTTCAGTCTACTACGTTCTTTCCCTGCTTCGGACCCTTCCAGATGCCTCTGGCTGAACTCTCCCTCATATCTACACTAAGAGCCTTCTCCCTAGCCATACCTTGGGGTGGTCCAGTCCACACTTTATACCGAAATAACTGAAGAAATGATTCTGATCGCTTACCATCAGTCTCTTCCACAGCTTGTGTTATTTAAGGAGTCTTTGAAGACAAGCATGGGCTTGTTGTCCAACACCATGACTTTCACAGCAAAAACAAAATAACTCTGTTGGTTTCCATGTGTTTGAACAGTTGACCCCTGGATGGTGGAAAGTTGTAGAATCATTAGGAGTTGGAGCTAGGTCACTGGATCTGGGTCTAGAGGCATGTAACCCAACCCGCTTCCTGTCTACACCCAGCTGCCTCCAGCTCCTGCTGGTACGCCTTCTCTGCCAGGATGGACTCTATTCCATCTTAAATCACGAGCCAGATAAATCTGCCCCTTCTCTTCTCATCTGGTGTTTGATCACAGCAATGAGAAATGTAATGAACACAACTATCTAACGGAGTTAAATTCTCTCTGTGGTCCTGACCTCTGATGTTTCTCTAATAGTTTGAAGATTCTAGTTACTCAGCTTTCTGTCACTGTTACGAAATACCCAAGAAAATCGATTACTAGAGTAAAGGTTCTGGATCACCATTTCAGGGTTTTCAGTCCACTCTGGTTTGGCCTGGTTGCTTTGGACCAGTGGCTGCACAGTGTATCATGGTGGGAGCATATGACAGGGAAAGACGGTTCACCTATGGCATCTAGGACACACAGAGGAAAGAGGTGCAGGTCTCAACACCCTCTTCAAGAGCACCCTTCAATGTCCTAACTTCCATACACTGGACCCCCCCTCCAAGGCTCCACCACCTTCTCCTGTAGGTAGAGGACACCAAAGACTTATTTAATCCAAACAGAAGCAGTCCTTACAGAGGTCATCGTTAAAAACATTATATGATTTATTTTAGTGTTGACTTTCTGGGTGAATAAAATATTGAACCTCCTTTCCGCCCTCAATTTATACAGGAGACGAGATGCCGTTAATCTCTCCCCTGTGTTGGTTTGCTTTTGTTTATGTGTTGTCCTGATCATATGGGTAGAGGTGGATTAAGGATGGTTACTTACAGTACTGACTGCAGGTTGGATGTGCACACTCAAGGTAGAGATCAGGAGAAAGGAGGTTAAGACTGTCTGCCAAATGTACCCGTTCTTCTGCATGACTCATTGGCATCCTTAGTATATTTGCTGTTTAACCCCTCCTTCCTTGTCATCCTCATCCTCAGGAGGCAGTTGAAAGTCATTTCACCACTACATCCTTATTTAATCCTGGTGGAAAACCCGTGGTGGATTCTCACTCGCCTGGCTGAGTGAATTCAAAAGTGTAGAGAGCCAGAGTGACCTGGACAGCAGCAGGCAGCAAAGCTCTTTGGTTCAGCTCTTGCTAGCAGAGCCTCCTACCCGGCCCTACCCACCAGGCTCACCTGCCTCCAGTCCCAGTCTTCACCCCATCTTCCCAGGCATCTTTCTCACATTCGGCTTTGCTCATGAAGCTTTTCTCTTACAGACTCTCCACGGTTCCCCACTGCCTTCCACTGTCCAACCTCCCCAGCTTCGTGTACATCTCCAACTGGCCTTTTCCCACCTTCCTATCGCCTTCTGCAAGCCACAAGGAGATACAATTTCCATTTGTTTGGACACTCTTTACTTACACGAATGGACCTGTCTTCCCCCAAAGCCTTCCAACTGCCACTTTCAGCAGATCAGCCATCAGAATACGTTTTATTAATGTATTAAAGAACAAATTCAATAAAGGTTATAAAAATTTAAAGCTAAATTTATGAACTTAAAATAAAGCTATATAAAAAACAATTACAAATATTTAAAATTTATCACCCTAATGGTCGTGCTGGAACTCTCATCCAATGACTGATGGAAGTGGATGCAGAGATCCTCAGCCAGGCCCCAGGTGGAGTTCCAGGTGTCCGACTGTCGAGAAAGAGGAGGGACTGTAAGAGTGTGAATTGTTGAGACCAAGATTGGAAAAGCACAGGGACAAATAGCCAAACGAATGGAAGCACATGAATTATGAACCAAAGGCTGTGGAGCTCCCAGCTGGATCAGGCCCTCTGGATAAGTGAGCCAATTGAATAGCTTGAACTGCTTGGGAGGCTCCCAGTCTGTGGGACCAGGACCTGTCCTTAGTGCATGAGCTGGCCGTTTGGAACCTTGGGTTTAAACAGGGACACTTTGCTCAGCCTGGAAGGAGGGGACTGGACCTGCCTGGACTGAATCCACCAGGTTTAAATGAATCCCCAGGGGAGTCTTGGCCCTGGAGGAGATGGGAATAGAGGGGAGGGGATGGGGGGAAAGTAGGGGCGGGGATGGGAGGGGGGAGGACTGGGGAACCCATGGCTGATGTGTAAAATTAAAACACAAATATAATAAATAAAAAAGGAGAAAAAAACAAAAAATAAAAATAAAAAAATTTTATCAGCTTTAACAAAACCCTATAGCTTTTCCTTTATGATTTGAAAATCGTGTGCTTCCATTTTTTTTAAGTTTTTGGAAACTGTAAAAAGACTGTGAAGAAGAATAATGATATCAGCAGTTGGCACAGAAGCCATGGCCGTCTTAATATTTCCTCCAACGGTCATAACCTACAGGACCCCTCCATCTGTCTCACTGAGTCTCTATCCTCTCATTAGGAACTCAGGGTACAGACCGTTTATAGTTTCACGTTTCCTTCCCAAAGGTGGTCAATATTGTTTTAAAAGTCTATTTTTAAAGTCTAACCCTACAAAAAGCATCACTAACATCTCTTCTTGTTGGAATAACTTAATAATTGCACTGGACTCCTTTAAAGTATGGCTGCTAAATACTCTGATGGACACAGACACCGTAATTCTTAGAGCATGTCGTCGTTACTGGAACACTCACATGTCCAAGAACTGCACCGCCACAAGGTTTCTGTTTACTTGCAATTGTTTCTGTGGTAGCCATTCCTCATGGTGGAATTTCTGGGGCCAGGGTTCTGCCTAGCTCTCAGCTTGCGATCATATCTTTACCTATTCTCCAGAAGGACTGTAACACACTTCCTAGCCACGAGGCAGGTGCAGCTTAGCCTGCAGCTAAACATCTTTGAAGGGTTGTAGATGTGACCTCAGTGTAAAATGTAATGTAAGCAAGACACCTTTATCACCTAGTGTTCTAGGCTTCATCTGAGCATGAGCTGATTGCTGGGGGTAGATCAGGTGGTGCCATTTTTCTTACAAGGGGAATGTTTGCTCTCCATGTGTCTTCCTGTCACTTAAATAAGAAACCCTGAGCCCTGATTTATGGATGGTGTGTGTGCTTTTGAAAGTTCACAGACTCCTTTCGATCCGCCTCCAGCTCACCCTCAGGCAATTGCTGGATGCTGGTTCCTCTTGCAGGAATCTGAACAGCGGTAGGACTTCAATGGACCTCCAGAACACAGATGGAACATGGGATACAGATGTGGCCAGCTGAGCCCATGAGGCCAGTATCAGAGTTGTATTAGTTGTAGTTCTCCAGAAATACTATCAACGGGATATAGACAGACAGAAAGACATACAGACAGATGAGATTTGTTATAGGAATTGATTCATGAATATAGAGACCATAAACCCCATGATCTTCAAACTGAGAAGCTGGGACAGATGATGGTTCAACTTAGCCTAAGCCAGAGGACTGAGAACATGGAGACCCGGCGGTATAAGAAGATCTGACAGCTGGCCCCAGAGCCTGAAGATGGAAGAACCGGAGCTTTGACGTCTGAGGGCTTCGAGGGGACAGAGAGTTCTCCTGCCCTCATCGTTAGCTCTCTCTGACACTTCAGCAGATCCTGAATGCAGCCACTAACTCAAACGCCAATCTCTTCTAGAAGGCCCTCCTCTCCTCAAGCAACTGTTCCTCCCAGACTCTAACCCAACTGCCTTCCTGCCCGCCTGTCCTTCCATCTTGTACGTGCAAAGGGCAAACCCCTCCCAAATGCACACCCTGTAGACCAGACCCACCATGTAGAGGAGGAGAAGGGATGGCCATATTCTTCTTTGTCCCTCCGACCCAGACTCAGAAGAGGACAGTGACATCAGCTGCCTCTTCCGGTTAGTCCTGTCAGCCTTGGTCAAATCACCACAGCTTTTGGAGCCCCACAAATCTGTCAACCCTAGATGATCCACACCTTGGGGCCTCTTTTCATTCTGCGTGTTCTAGGGAAAGTTGTCTCTGGAATGAATGTATAGGGTGGACCGTTTTGTCCAGGCAAATGTTGTGGAAACACTGATTTCAAAAAGCCAGCTGAAGGATCCCTGTAAGTATCTGGTTTCTTTCATACACTGGGCAGTAGAAAAAGTATCTAACTGAACATGTTTAAAACCAATATTTTATTGCTGTGTTTTTAGATTCCATTTCTACTTTTAATTTAAATTATACCACTGTGTTATAAGTCAAATGTTAATGAATGTAAACTCATAATTTTGCACTCGTACATGCCTGGCACTGGCAGCTATTTAAAAACCTAGCTTTCCTGCCAATGGTTTATCATAGCCACTCTTGACCTGACTGACCTTCAGTATCTTCTTCTGTGGTCCTCATCCCGTCCTTCTCGTTTTCTTCTTTACTGAATGAATTCTGCTGAAGGACTGCTACATTCAGTGTTTGAGGGAAATTAGTTGACGCATTTGAAAGACACAGGAAATTTGGGGTGGAGTGTAGTGAATGAACCAGGAGAAACTCAAAGCTCAGGTCTTTGGAACCTTAAACCCTAGAAACTGTCCACATGATGCTCTAACCCTATGACTGTTGCGTTGCCTTGGCCCTACATAGGGTGGAGCTACTGTACAATGTGGAACCTTGAGGAAAGCCATGGGCCACCTGGCCTGGAGGCCTAGAGACCAGCGTTGTGAAGCATGAGGTCCCTCTTGGAAAGCAAGCACCTCCTAGCACCTTAAGAACTGGCCAGCATAGCACACAGCTTGGTAGTACATTTTTCCCCCAGAAAAGGAGGGGACTCTCTCTTGATATTGTACAGCTGCATAGCTTATAAAGCCATCACATGACCTCATCTCTGGCCTGAGAACAGACTATGACACAGAACAGGACACACCAGCCAGCCAGGGCTAAGTCAGGGAGGGATGGGAAGCCTGATGGAGCCTAGGGCTGTCTTCAGAACTCCACCCTACTGAGACTGGAATCATTTCCCATGAGTTAACAGTGTCTTGAATAAACACTGGAGAAACCAGTGTGCAGGCTAGCATCCCATGCTGGTGCCAAAGATGTCAGGAATCCTTCATCTGGATCATAAAGAGTTGCTGGGCCTCTGAGGGGCAGGGATTCTTCTCATGTTCAAGTTGGTTTTGAGTGTGTGTGTGTGTGTGTGTGTGTGTGTGTGTGTGTGCGCACGCGTGCGTGCATGCCTGCGTGCACATGCACGCACTTAATAACATCTGTTTGAGTAGAAAGCTGGAGAGATGCTCCTTTTGAGAACTGTAAAATTTACCCTGGCTTTTGCAGGACCCATTTGGTGTCCACACAGGGTGTGAAATAGCCTGGCATGGGCCGTGGTCCTGTAGGCACTGTGGGTGGAGGGGTTCAGGCACTGACTGACTACCTTTGTAAGGTCAAGTTTTTTCATGTGATGACACAGGTTGCCAGAGAACATGTGCTTTGCCTGCTTATATCACCTAGGATGATCCAAGCAGTCAACCATTCACTTTTGGACATTACAATAGATACACATATATTTGAATTTTAATGTCTTCATATTAAATTGCATTTTGTAAACACTAGGACAATGGTCCTCAACCTTCCTAATGCTGTGACCCTTTAATACAGTTCCTCATGTTGTGATGACTCCCAACCACAAAATTATTTTTGTTGCTACTTCATAACTGTAATTTTGCTACTGTTATGAATCACGCTGTAAACACCTATGTTTCTTGATGGTCATGGGAAACCCGTGTGAAAGGGTCCTTCGAGCCTCTCCAAAGGGGTCATGACCCACAGGTTGAGAACTGTGGAGTAGGACAATCTGTTACTTAAAGGATGCTTTGTGAACCCTTCTGCTGGGTGGACTCCTGAGAATAAACATTTATTTCTCTTGGTGAAAATAAATATCCTACTGTAATAACAGCCAATATTATTCATAAAATGCAGAAGTCAACAATGTCCTTAATAAATTCCTTTGTTTTCCATATAACAATGATTTTTTGTTACAGTTTATATTTAATATTTTCAACGGACATTTTTAAAGAACAAAGATTTCACGGAACAGCATTTAAAGAATCCGCACGAGAATTAGTGGCATATTTTCCATTGTTCCCAAATCCTGGGCGTAGATGCCGGAGGCCCCACACCCATCCTGAACTCTGCTCCAGCCATGCCTGCTCCTTTCTGTGTGTCTCCAGCCACAGACTTGTTTAAAGCAAGGGCTGAAAACATAGGTTCCCATCCCAAGCCAGCTCTCCCTTACTCATACGTGGTTAATCTGCTATCACATGATGCCCCTCAGTGCTGGTGAGACGTCTTCAGGCTCAACTCCTTCCCCAGTGGAGGATTCAGTGACACGCTGAGATGCTCTTTGAGTTCAGTTCAGAATCCCGGATGCATTAGACCACACCTGTGAGAACAGTGAAGAAGGGGCTCATTAACCTCAGAACACTCCCATAGAAGGTCCTAGCCCATAACAAGGTTAGACCGAATATGTAGGATTAGGAATTTCTGTCACACGCATGGTGTTTTCAGAGACAAACTGAGGCCCAGAGAAGTGACCTAGTTCATACCAATATCCACAGCTATTTAAACACTTGGAACTCTGCCTCAGCATGTCTGTCCTCAGACACTTGCTGAGGACTTCCCACGAGTCAGGCAGTTGTCTGGGACTGTTGAGAAGGGAGCTGAGTGAAGCCTGGCTTTGAGTGGTTTTTCCATTTGGCATGGCGGGCAGTCTGGAACCACAGGCCAGGGCTCCTGGGCCGGCCTGCTGCCGCTTCACCTACCCTGGGCTGTTTTTACTCTCCTCTGGTCTAAATTCTAATGGATGCTTGTGTTTGGATCATCACCGTTGCACACTCGCTCTGGTTACCGGGGAGCATATGTCGGCCCTTGACATGCCCCCCTTTAGTTCCCAGCAGCAGGAGCCTCTGCTGACGTGCATGAGCCTCGTCTTTTCAGCAGTACAGATCTGTTTGCACGAGGATGCAGCTGTTGATTCTGCCCATTGCGTAGATAAGGAGGCTTTTCAAATACAAACTTCTGGGTTGTAACAGGCTGACCCTGCATGAGTGTGTCACGTTGGTCGTGAAAGGGAAAGGACTCAAAACGGCCACATGGACGGAGAAAAAGGTAGAAGGGGTTGTGAGATTGTGGACAGCCACTTAGCTCTGGTTGCCTGACTGGGTGCCGCCAAAGCTCTCTGCACATTTAGCTGCATTTCTGACTGAGTCTGAGGCCATGATCCTGGCTTTCCTTCCGCTTTCATCCTTCTGCAGCTTCACGTTTTCCTGCTGTCTATTTGAGTCCCTCCAAGGCTTCTTAAATCCCTTTGGAACAGGACAAAATGTAAGTCAACGGAGCAGCCTACAGCTGTGGTCATGTCGCCCTCTTCTCTCTCAGCTGGCTGCCTCGTCTGTCATAGGCCAGCAGATTCATCTGAGTGGCTCTCCTGGTCCCTGGTCCCTGCGGGCCCTCGGTAGAGTCAACCTTATCTTGAGTTCTCTGTTCCCCCACCACAGGCGGTACCTGCTCTTCTCTTAATCCTCTGGGCCTCTTGGCTGTAATAGCTCCTCCCTGGCCCAAGCTGCTAATTACAGAAGGACTCTGAGAGTCCCCCTTGACATTCCTGTTTTTCTGTCTCAGAGAGGTCTCACTTACAGCTAGAAGGGACGCACCCACAGAGGTCAGGGATGATATAGTGTTTAATGTCACAAAGGGCTTTACACATAATTGAGGCTCAGTGACACCGGCTTGGCGTGAGAACAGAAAGCGTCTGATAGTTTTGATTTATACTGTCCTCCTGAAAGGTTTTGGAGAAAACATTTTTAAAAATCAGCTTTTTTCCCCCATGTATTTGGATGGTTTGCTTCCATGTATGTCTGTGCAACATGTGCATGCTTGGTCTTAGAGGAGGCCAGAAGAGGGGGGTCAGATCCTCTGGGACTATAGTTGTAGATGATTGTAAGCTGCTATGTGGTGCTGGGAATCATACCTCAGTCCTCTGGAAGATCAGCGAGTGCTCTTAACTGATGAGCCATCTCTCCAGCCACCAAAACCTACAAGTTCTGGGAAATGTATATTCTGAGCAAAGAAGCCTATTGAACAAGATTCAAATGTTTTGCTGTTGCTGTTGTTATTAACTTCAACAAATCTTGTAGGTAGTAATGTACATTCTGATTTTTTGTGTATATTTTCTAAAATCTACGCTATGGTTTGATTTTGAGATGTCTACCACAGACTCATCTACTGAATACTTGGTTCCCCGCTGCTGGTACCTACTCTGAAAGGTAGTGGAGACTTGGGGAGGTTAGAGCTGGGTTCTAGGGTCATTAGGGTTAGAGGGTGATGTCTGGCCCCGAGTGTCTCCCCCACACCCATCCTGTGTCCCTGCTTCCTGACTGCCAATAAGTGAATAATCTCTTCTACCATGCATTCTTGCCCCCGTGGTAGCCTGCCTAAGCACGATGATGGGGGACTATGGACTGAAACATTTGAAACCACGAATCACAATAGAAAATCCTTCCCTTTAAGTTGCTTTCTCTGGTGTTTGTCTGTGACTTGAGGTCTGACTACCACAACTATAACCGAGGAAAAGGGCTATGCTGTGAGCTGGCTTGAGCTTGTGATTCTTATGTGTTTGTAATGGTTTGTGAGAGGATTATACAGATGTGAGCTAGAGAAGCCGTGGAATTCTGGGAGCAGCTTCATGGTGGGTGTTCAGAAGACCGACATGTTGATAGAGATGTGTCTGTTTAAAACCAGACTTGTGAGATTTGAGACGAGAAATGAAGGCCCGTTTGGGACCTGGATGTTGAACTCTGGCAAAGAACTTCTCTACGGTTTTTCCTGTGCCCTGAGACTTTAAATGATGCTGAGTTTAAGGCAACCAAGTAATTCTTCTGGAAGAGAGGAGATCTCAAGGCAATTCAGCATTTAGGCTGTGGTATGGTCATTGACGGCTCCTTTTAGTCAGGTTTACAGTGAGAATTTAGAAGACAAATGCAGACTGTCAAGACTTGGAAAACTTGAAAGACTTTAAAAGTTTGGCCAGAATGAGCTGTGTAAAGTTGAACCTAAGAATGGTATGTTAGTGCGATTGAGAGAGGCCAAGTACTTTACAAGTCAGGGTTGGAAACTTTGAGGGTGGACCCTAATCTGCACTGGAGATGCCACAGCATTGGAGATGCTAAAAATGTGGAAAATGTGCTGAGGAAAGTCATAGGCAACCAGTTCAGCCAGTCAGCAGAAAGGCAGTCTGCAAAGGGCAGTGCCATAGGGGGCAGGGCTACCCAAGGTCACCGGAACCCATGTTACACCACCCTGCACCCTGGATGCTGCTGGACATAGAGTTTTAGGATTTAGTATTTCCTCTGTCGAAATTATTCCTGCCTTGCTCTGACCTTTCCTTTCCATTCTCCCTTTTTGGGAGAATGTTTGTTTTGTCTCATTGTATATTGGAAAAATGGACATTTGACCATATTTTTATAGAGTCTCACAGCTAAGACATTATCTGTCAAAAAGGGCTCCCCTGCCTTCAACACTGTGCCTTTGAATGTGGCACCTTATTTCCAGCCCCTTCTTCTCTTACCTGTTCCCCATTCATAAGGCAAAAAAACTTCATCCTTAACAGGTTTTACCCATCATTTTGTTCTACTGGGTCAAGCAGGAATAGATGGGAATATCTAACCTACAAGCCCAAATCAATAAATCTTCACTTAAACTTGTTTTCAGGACCTACTTGTCACAGCAACCTAACGTCTTATTAGCACAACCTATCTTGACTCCTTTACGCCTTTCTATCCTTGCTTCTGCTCGACCACAACTGCTCCCAGAACAATTACCTCTCACCTAGAAAGATGAAACAGTCTATACACTTTCTAGACCTTCCCATGTGTTCTCTACCCAGAATCTGGAGAACTCTTTAGATGCTGTCCCTCAACAGAAGAACAGATTTTTTTTTAAATGTAGTGCATTTACACAATGGAGCTGTTTTAAAAAAATGATATCATGAAATTTGCAGGCAAATATGGAAGTAGAAAAAAATCACCCTGAGTGAGGTAATCCATATCCAGAAAGTCAGATATGGTATGTATTTACTGCTAAGTAAGGTATTAGCTGTTAAGTAAATTATAATCAAGCTACAATCTATAGACCCAGAGAGGGTAAATAAAGAGGAGGAGTCTGGGGGGGGCACATGGGTCTCCCTGGGAAGGTGAAATAGATTTTATGGGTGGACTGGGGGCAGATAGGGATAGGAATGGGGAAGGTTGTATCAGTTGGCCAGGGGGAGATGGGATAGAGGGAGAGAGTATGGGGAAGATAGCTGGAATTGGAGGCATTTGAGGAGTGGTGTGAAAACCTAGTTCAGTGAAAACTTCCTGGAACCTATGAAGGTATTTCTAATGAGGACCCCTACTATTGGGTGATATGGAGCCTTAACTGGCCATCTCTTATAGCCAGGCAAGGTTTCTAGTGGAAGGGACCAAGTTCAGTTTCCAAGGGAGTCCCATGGAAATCCCCAAACAACCCAGGCTGATGCTAAAACAATGGGTTGTTCTCCACAAACTGACAATGCAGCCTTATTGCCAAGGATGACATCCACACAACTAACTGAGTGTGGAGAAGTCTAGCTAGTGCTTACATAGAGCCTTCACCCCTACATTCTAGTCTCTTTGGTGCTGGAAGGTACTCTGGAGGCTACCGAAAGAAGAACAGAAGAATGCATGGATCTCCCTGGGAAGGGGAAATAGATGAGATCTCCATGAGTAAACTGGGGATGAGGGGGGTAATGGAGAGTAGGGGATAGGGGATGGTCAAGCTGAAACACGGACAGAGTGGGAGAGCAATGAAAGAGATACCATGATAGAGGGAGACATCATGGGGATAGGGGAAAACTGGGTGCTGGGGAAGTTCCCAGGAATTCACAAGGATGACCCCAGATTAGACTACTAGCAATAGTGGAAAGGGTGCCTGAGATGGCTTACCCTAGTGATCAGACTGGTGAATACCCTAACTGTCACTGTCATCACAGAGCTTCCCTCCAATGACTGATAGAAGCAGACACAGAGATCCACAACCAAACACCAGGCAGAGCTCAGGAGTCCAGTCAAAGAGAGAGAAGAGGGTTCTATGAGCAAGTGCATCAGGATCATGATTGGGAAATCTACAGAGACAACCAAACCAAACTAATGGGAACTCATGAAATTTAGACCAACAGCTGTGGAGCCTCCATGAGACTGGACTATCCCTCTGCATAAGCAAGACAGTTGTGTAGCTTGATCTACTTAAGGAGCCCCCTGGCAGTAGGATAAGGATCCATCCCTGGTGCATGAGCTGGCTTTCTGGAGCCCACTACCTATGGTGGGACACCTTGCACAGCCTTGATGCAGGGGGAGGGACTTGGACCTGCCTCAACTGAAAGTACCAGGCTCTGTTGACTCCTCCTGGGAGGCCTTACCTTGGAAGAGGTGAGAATGGGGTGTGGGTTGGGGGGAAAGGCTAGGGGGATGGGAATAGGGAAGAGAGGAAGATCTGTGGTTGGTATGTAAAATGAATTTTTAAAAATTCTTAATAAAAAAAAAAGAAAGAAAAACATGGACACCAACCCAACCACAAAACCTTTAACCTACAGTCTGTCCTGCCTGTAAAATATGCTGAGGGAGTGGTACAGAACTTGTGGAAGTAGCAATGAATGTCTGATTTGACTGAAGGCTCCCTCCATGAGAAGGAACTGTGCTCAGCACTGCTCGGGTAACCAAGAACCAGAGACTAGAGAGCCCAGAGGCCTATGGAAAAACAAAACATTACTATACTATACTCATAGATTGATGAGTCATCAATTAACCAGTCATCATCAGAGAGGCTTTCTCTGGCAGCAAATGGGAGCAGATACAGAGACCCACAGCCAGACAACATGCAGAGAGAAGCTAAATTGGAGATCTGCATTAAATCCTTCCTCTAGGAGCTCAGGGGATCCCATGCAAGAGGAGACAGAAAGACGTAGGAGTCAGAGGGGATGGAGAACACACCGGGAGAACAAGGTCCTCTGAATCAATTAAGCAAGGTGCATATGAACTCACAGAGACTGAAGCAGCAGGCACAGGGCCTGCACCGGTCTGTACCAGGTCTTCTGCATATGTAGTATAGCTATTAGATTAGTATTCATATGGGATCCTGACTGTGAGAAGGAGCCGGTCTCTGACTCTTGTGCTCGCTCTTGGGACTCTTTTCCTCCTGATGGTTTGCCTTGTCCAACTTCTATGTGATAGTCTTCGCTTCATCTCCTATTTTACTTTGCCACATTTAGTTGTTATCTCTTAGAAGCCTGCTCTTTTCTAATGAGAGGCAGAAAGGGAGTGGATCTGGAGGGGAGATAGGTGGAGAGGGACTTGAAGGGGTGGAAGGAAGCAAAACTATTATTGGGATATATTCTATGAGAAAGAAATCTGTTTTCAATTAAAAATAAATTTTAAAAAAAGTATTTAGAAAAAACAAACAAAAAGAAAATCAAGCAAACAAAAAACCCCACGGAATAAAGCTACCATATGGAGTAGAAGTAACTGTTTCTGAGTATCCTTATAAATTAGATTAACAAACCAAAATATTGTAATGCATCCCAGTTTTGTTCATTAAAAGCATATTACTACATTTCCAAACACATCTACTTCCAAAAACTTTCAGAGAAGAAAATTTCACTATTGTGGCAATTTATGCCAGACATTTTCTAAGTGTTCTAAACAGTTTCATAATTATTAACATAATACTCACTAGAAATTTAGGAGACAGATATTTTTTGTCATCATTTTAGAGATAAGGTAGGTAAACCCATTTGGCTGGTGATATGGGAATCACATAGAGAGGTTAAATGGGGTGTTCAAGGCCATACTCCTCAGAGCTGATCAGCAAGAATTTAAGTTCAAGCCATCAAAGACCTGACCCCATGCTACGAAAAATAAAGTATCCCATGTTGCCTTTTTATTATGTATGCTTTTTCAAACTATATTGCATTATGTATTTCTCCAATAACAGCATTAGGTGGGAAGAATTAATTTTAAATTAATTAAGACCAGTTTATGTAGTTTTAAGACCATATAAACACAATTGTTTCCTGGTCTGCTCAGGTCCCAGTGACAAGCGTTAACTAAACATACTCTGTGAAATATTAGTGAGTAGTAACAGCAGGGACATACATGGGTCTTGTGGGGCTTATAATTGTGGGAAGAAATGCTGCCCTAGAAAATTTAAGTTTATCAATTGCAGTAAGGACAGGATATTTGTTATTGTTAATGAATAATGCTTTAATGAATACTCATTTTAAATTTGAAGAAAAAAAAAAAGGCTGCAGATCTAGATAGAGTATTCTCCTGCTCCAGAACCCACACGGCTTTTCTATTGCTCACCTCCATGAACTCCACCCTGTTCTGTAATCTACAGCGCTCTGCATGACCTCACCAGTCTTTCTCCTTTCTTAGTGGGCTCATGTGCTAGGACCTTCATGTGCTCTGTCTTCATGTGCACCTGGGCTATCTAACCTCACTCTTACAGCATGGCTTCCCTGGAGGCCTTCCTTGATTCCTCAGCAGTTCAGGAATGCCGACTGTTTACTGTCTTTCTTTCTCATCCTTTGCCTTCCTAGGATTTATGAGAAGTGTAATGAAATAATCGCTTGTCTGTTTATCTGTGCAGTGTCTGTGCTCCCTCATGGGATAGTAAGGACTCTATGGCTGGGATTAAAGTCTGACAAAGCATTTCATCCCTAGGAACTGACCTGGGACACAGTAGATGCTCCATGTATGATCACTGAGTCTATGAATCAATATAAATCCTAAGATAATTGGCCCTCGCTTTTCCAAATGCAATCCTTGTGTTTAGAATGATGTTTCTCAAGCCAGGAGTTTAAGACACAGCTGAGTTGGAAGCGACGTGGTGAAGGAATACATAAAACATGTCCCACTGCCCTAAGGAGCTGACTGGAATGTGGCTGAATGAGGATGAGTTTGGGTGCAAAGTCTGGGCCAGGGACCGCCTTTTCTTCTGACAGGGGAAAACAACAATTTTATCCTGTAGTCCCCCACCTGCTGAACCTGCAAACAAACCGTGGCTGTGTCCTGGTGCGCATATGGTGGGTTAATCTGCTCTGTTCTTTCAGGGAGTCTACTGAGTTGAAGCCAGCAGGCTAAATGAGCCACAGATGTTGATCCCTTTTTAAATTATTGCACATCGAATTTCACTTCGCCTCCTGCTTATCTTTAGAATTCTGGTATCTTTCTTAGCATTTCAAGTTCAATGAGGGGCTTGAGGACATGACGGCCAACATCGACAGCCCAAGACATCTAAAAATAAACCTAAAGAAACCAATCATTCCTAAAATTCTCATCTTCAACTGGCTTTTAGACTCCAGGAGTTGACACAAATGCCTAATGTACTTACTTTTGCCTCTATGAGCCATGGAAGAACAGCCATGAAAGTTTTTACATCTGAAGATCATGCCTTTACAAAGTAGCACTTTCAATTTTGAGACATATTTTGACGGATCCTTTCTGAAACACAGATATATCCTAACATGGGCATGACCATTCAGAAAGTAGTTACCTGTCATGAGTGTGGGCTTCCATCCTGTATTAAATGCTCTAAAAGACCAAAAAGGATTCCAATGGTCTCTGCTCTCAAAGAACTTACAGTCTACTGTGGGAGGCAGGGACCATCAACATTTTCAAAATTCTAACTCAGTGAAGAAAATAATAAGCCTTGTATGCATTCCAGATGTGTTTTATGTGTCTTCTACAGCCCTAGACAAGATAATGACTTTCTGTGAGCAACAACTTGAAAGATTCAGAAAGGAGGCAAGATTTGAAAATGGTTATAAACACTGTTCGCTTTGGTCTTGTTAGGCTATTATCACTTTTATTTATAAAGAAATAAATGTAGGTAGACAGTACAGATAAGTGGAAAAGATCCTTCAAAGCCCTGAAAGCACCTCATAGAGATAACCACCAGAGACAGCTCTCCTCTGTGTGGATGTATGAGGCTAGCCTATAAAATTGGCATCAGCCACCATATCCCATTTTTTCTTACCTAACCATTTACCATGCACATCTCTCTGTGTCCACTTGTCTAGTCAAGGCTTGCTTGTTGTTATTAGGCAGTGACTGGGAAGGAAAAGCCTGAATCTAAGCTGTGGAATTTGTGAGAAAAAAGGCAGAGAGAAAGCACAGGCTTTGAGGGGAGCCACACTCCAAGTGTCACTCTTACTGTGTGCACAAATCTAGCTTCTTGATTTCTCTCCCTGGCATCTGATGGTGTGTGCTTTATTTCAAGAACACAGCAGAGCATGGAGTCTTCCTGTGGATGACCTGCTCAATGAAGTCCACCCAAAGACCCCTCAGATACTTGGGAAGTAGAAGCTTATCAAGAAATAGTATGTCTCTTGCCTGGGGGAGCATGGCTGTGGTTCTTCTTGGGAGTGGCCCTGCCTTCTGATGAGCTGCCAGCTAGAGGAAGCATGGCATGTGGGCTGTACATTTTTATTCAGAACAGCACTGCCAATTAGACAGTAAAAACCTACAATCTTCCAAATGCTTATAATTCAAGTGGGTGTGCTGGGGACAGAGAGAGACCACTGGGAAGCTACCACTGAGCTTGGATGTGGCATAGAGTCCAGGGTGAGGTGCAGAGCCTGGCTGTCCTTCTTTGTTACAGAAACAAGTTTTCAAGAGCTCAATGCACGTATTTTGTGAATGTGAAAAACAATTAAAAAAACGTCTGACCTTTAAGGCAAAAAGTTTGTGTCTGTGACAAATTTCAAGAACTGTTGGAGGACTCAAGGTCATGATGTTACTTGTTTACAAAGAAATAAATTTACTCAGCCAATGCAGATGAATAAAAAAGTTCCTATGAAATCCACTCATGCCCCACAGTGGAAGCTATTAGCAACGTGAAAGTGCAGATGTAGTCAGATTGAGGGATACTGAGCTCTACTCTTGGTTCAATTATTCATACACACACACACACACACACACACACACACACACACACACACACACACGTGCGTGCACAGGATTTATTAGAGCATAAAATACATACATGAGGAAATGCAAACTTCCTCAAGACAATTGTCAGACCCATTCCAATCTGCCTTATTTGTGCGTAAAGATGGGAGAATGGGCAGCAGATCACTCCTGATCAGGTACAAGAAGGATGTGATACAAGTAAGGAGGGAGGGATTGACCCCAACAGAGCAGGTGATATAGCCACAGAAGAGACTCAGTTTGTAAGGCCAGGGTTCTATGTCTCCACAGTGACAGAGCTCTTTGTGAGGTCCTTGTGACTTACAAAGATTCCACAGGCACAGGGAATGTAAGCCACACCCTCAGGTCAACCTTTGCACCACTGGGAGAGAGGGTGATTTAACCTTACGTGTCTCAAAAGGGGTCCACTGGGTGATGGCTCACACACACTGTGTCCTCTGTCCTGTGTGCCTGTCACAACTTATCAAACTGCCTGTCTTGGCATAGAGCAGTGGTTCTCATCCTTCCTAATGCTGTGACCCTTTAACACAGTTCCTCATGTTGTGGTGACCCCCAACCATAAAATTATTTTCATTGCTACTTCATAACTGTAATTTTGCTACTGTCATGAATCTCCACGTAAATATCTGTTATGCAGGATATCTGATGTGTGACCTCCCAAAGGGGTCATGACCCAGGTTGAGAAACACTGGCTTATAGCCTCTGGACCTACGTATCAAAGAATAATGCTCTCCCTTCTGACATATGATTGCAGGGGTGAAAGCAGACACATTTCCTTTCACTACTCAGTGTTTCCTGTCTACACTCCACAAATTTAAAGCTTTAGGGTTATGTTCCCAGAAAGCAAAAGAAAATTACATTATAATAAAAATAATTAGGCTTCCCTCCCCTATCCCCAGTTTTTGGAGACAGAGTTTCTCTGTATAACTGCTCTGGCTGTCCCAGAACTCACTTGGTAGACCAGGCTGGCCTCGAACTCACAGAGATCCGCCTGCCTCTGCCTCTCCAGTGCTTGGATTAAAGGCGTGCACCACCGCCACCCAGTTGAAAGTTGGGCTTTATGGAAATATAACTTTGCTCCCTATTCAAGACAATGACCATGGAATAACCAGGTTCTAAACTTACTCCTTATTGTCCTCAGGCCAACATCTCTTTCAAAAGCCATGCTAGCTTCTAACCTCTGCTAGAAACTGTTCCATCCCGTAGGGCTGAGCTCACCCCTCCCATCAGCTATGCAGTCCTGGGCTACTAGGCTCATACATGAACAGTTGAGGGTTCTGTAAAACAGTGAGGGAAATTAAGAGTAAGATTTAGCAAACAAGAGAGCAAGACACCCAGTTAAATCTGAAGATCAGACAAATTGCAAATGATATTCAATGTCAGTACAGCCTATACAATGTTTAGGACATACTTAAAAAGTATTCATAACTGACCCAAAATTCAAATTTTTCTGAATGGACTGAATTTTCTCTTGCCATGCTAAGATGTAGATTATGGCAGTTCAGACACCAGAAGAGTGCCGGGTAGATGGGGGTATTTGATCTCAGACCCCTTCAGGATCTCTCAACGTGTAGCTAAGATTGCTTCACCAGTCAAGAGAGTAATTTCTCTTTCTTCCTCTCTCTTTTCTATGGTAGTTTGACACAATCTATGCCACAGGGAAGGAAAATCAACTAGGAAGTAGCCCCAAATGTGTCCCTTCTGTGTCCTTTGAAGGAATGACCTTACCATGAAAGGATGTGTTCTATTTCTGCAGTTCTCTGAAGAAACTGGCTCCTCTGTCCCTGTCCCCTGCTTCCCACTTACTGATTTCCAGTTGAGCTCTTCAGTCTGCATGGATTGAATACCTATGGCTTCCCTAACTCTCTGTGCTGAGATTCTATCCCCCAAGGTGATGGTGTTGGGGGGGCCATGTTTAGGGAAGTGGTTGGGTTAGGAGGGATGGAATTCTCATGAACAGGATTATCGTCTCATAGAACTGGCCTCCGAGGGCTTTCTTTCTTTCCCCATCACACCAAAGTACAACAAAGAATCATCAGTTTGCACCCTCAAAGAAGTTGCAAACAGGATCCCAATTGTGCTGGAACCTTGATCTTGAACTCCCAGCCTCCAGACCTGGCAATCATTGTTGCTTATAAACCAGCCAGCCGTCCATGGTACTTCATTTTGGCAGACTGAGGAAACTCAGACGAGACTTGATGAGGATGTCCTGTACTCTGAGCCCACTTTCCAGTGTGCAAGGGGAAGGTGTGTGATGTGGTTCAAGACATACATGTATGTGAGTGCATATCACAGTCATAAGACACATAGGCTCTGAGGGGAAATTGTATAGATTAGCGTGGGTGTGAATTTTGGCTTCAATATGAACTAACCACGTGGCCTTGAGCAAGTTATTTACATTAGTTTCTTCACCTGAAAATGAGGGCAGGTGATAACATCCACCTCCTAGGGTGACTGCAAAGACATAATACTCATAAAACACTCAGACATGTTCATAACACTGAATAAGCACTTCATATTAGCTTTTATTATCATTTCAAAATAATTTATTATTATTACTAAATTGGAGGGCACTTAAATAATGAGACTGATTTTTTTAAAAACGTATTAACCACTGTAACCTAAATTGCCCTCAAAATGTTGCCTCCCATACAAAAATGTCTCCACCCTCTTTCTCTAGAGCAGTGGTTCTGAACCTTCCTAATGCCTCGGACCCTTTAATACAGTTCTTCATAGTGTGGTGACCCCCAATCATAAAATGATTTTCATTGCTACTTCACAACTGTAATTTTGTAACTGTTATGAACAGTAATATAAATATCTGATAGCAGGCTATCTAATATTCGACCCCTGTAGAAGGGCTGTGTGACCACAAAGGGGTCGCAATCCACATACAAGTTGAGAACCACTGCAGTAGCCACTGTCTCCCATCATTCATCAGATGACAGTAGAAACCACAAATGAAGTTCCTACACTGGGTCTAAACTCGGATTAATTCCCACTTCAGTCTTGCCAAATGCTGAGCCTGCACAGACAAGCAGCCATTGCAGGATGTCTGAGTGGCAATTATGGGGAGGGAGTGTGGTGGAAATGAGCCCCACAGGAAGAGCCAGGGCCGTGAGCAGCAGGACCCCTGAGCTTCCTGGACCTCTGAAGAGCACATGGCTGTCTCCTCCAAGCATGTCTGAAAGAGCTGGTGTCCAGCAGTTTCCATTGCCCTCTCTCTTTGTTAGAATTTGAGGTGTTAAACACTGGCTGCGACATCTCTTCTGGTTTTGCCAAATGACATAAGCCATCAAATCTGCCACCTTCATTTTTATGAGCGGCTGTGCTAAATATTTTTCCCGTGCCTTCATGTCTGGCTACACCTATCTTTCAAGTCAAGAATATGATCTCTCTATGATGACTCAGAGGCCCCAACATACTATATTAAAACTCAATCAGAGTATCACATATCATTGTACAGGCCAGAAAGGACTCCAGTGGCCTTTAGGGGGCCATTGCATCCCAGACAACCTTGGGAGAAAAGCTGCAGGCCTAAATAGCTTTTTAATGCTTACCAGATTCTGCAAAAACACTTACTGAAGGTTTTCTGTGTGAGACAGAGTAGACAACATTGAAAATGTGCATTTCAGATTTTTCATACAGTCTGATACAGTAGTTATGAGCATTGCCTCTGAAGATGACTTCCCAGGTTCAAATCTTGGCTCTGCAACTTGCTCTCTGTACAATGTTGGACAACTTGCTTTCTTGGGTTCATCTATTAAATAGGCACAATAGTACTACATTTTAGGACCAACAAGGTATAAAGCAAATTATTGCTACAACACCTTTAGGTCAACACTTGGTTCATAGTAATTCCTGAGCTGATGTGAGCTATGAATATAATGGTAATTTTAAAAGCCTGGTCAACTGCCTATTGAAAGTCACATGCATAAGTATATTTAAATGTTCACAAAACTATATTTTTCAAACATCTTTTAATTCCAAGATTAGTTTGTGATCAGTAAAAATTACAACAGGGTTTCTGACTGTTTTCACATATGCAGGCATACCATGAAGAATGGTTTTAAAATACAGACTTCACAAAAGTACTTTATTCAGTAAAAATAGCATAAAATATTCTCTTCTGTCCTGGTATATGCAAGGAAGGGAGTTGGCTTCTCAGCTCTGCTCAAATCCAGATTTATGGGCTTCTCTGGGTGGCCCATCAAACAGTCCACCAGCCAAGTGGCTCATTTGATGCTTTACAGCTGTGAGGATGCAGGGCCCAGGCCTGCCAGCTAACATCAGGGCTTTGTCTGTGACTATTCTACATTTGTAGGCTTTATCTGAATCCAGATTTTTTTTACATGGAACTGCATGCCTTTCTTCTTCTTCTTCTCATTCTAGCTTATAGCAAGCATGGGCCCAGAAATATTAAGTTTCCAACCATCTTCTACTTAGCATGTCGTCTTGGATGCCCCCAAAGAAACTTATCAAGCCTAATCTAAAGGGAACTCTCCATCTTTCTAAAACCAAACTCATTAGCTTGCCTCCCAAGCTGGATCTCTTCTGCAGTGTCTCTCATTTTGAATGGATCGCTATCTCATTGCCCAAGTCACGACATTCAGCTCGGCCTTGGTACCTGCTTTTCCTTCATCTTGCATCCAACCCTTCACCAAGTCTTATTAGTTTTATTCCTTAAGCCATTGTGTAGAATCATTTACTTCTATGTCTCTCCCCAGGCCTCAGCAGTGGCACTTAACTTCCAAATGCCCACATCTGGACCATTGCCATCTTACCAGATGTTCTGAATCGCTCTGGGCCCCCTCTAATCTAGACTCTATATTGAAATCAGAGCAATCTTTTCAGCTTGAATTAAATCACTCTTCCCCATGAACAATATCCAACTGAATTTTTATTGTTCTCAGAACAGGTAACTTCTTAACACACATCCACACACCTGTTCTGTGCACATGTGTATGTTTATATGTATGTAAGAGTATGTGTGTGTGAGTGTGTATGCATGTGTTGAGAAAAAGTAATTTCACTATGTAACTAACTCAGCAGGGTCTTACAGCCTGGCTGGCATGGAACTCAATGTGTAGAACAAGCCTCTGTCTCCTTCGTGGAGATCTTCCTCCTGAGTACTGGGATTGAAGGAATGCACCACTGGGTTGTGTTCCTTCCTGCCACTCCTCATTCTAGCCAACACTAGCTCATTCTTTCAGTTAAAGCTTCAATTCCGCAGGGAATACTTTCTTAGCCCTCCAACGCGTTCTCTTCCAGGGGACCTGGGTTCAGCTCCTAGCACCTGTGTGGTCCCTTATCAATGGCTCCAGTTCCAGAGAATCCGATACCCTCTTCTGGCTTCCAGGGGGCACCAAACATTTACATGGTACACAGGCATGCATGTAGACACGTGCCCAGACACATTAAAGAATAAAACCAAATAATAAACAAGAAAAAATAAAACTCAACTACTTTTGAGTACCTATCAATGTCAGATTCTATCCCAACATTGTAAGACAGAAAACAATCAAAGTATAGATATGAAGTGAGGGCAAGCACTCTAACCACAACAGAGCACAGCAGCACGTGAAGGAAGATTTGAGCTGTCTCAATTGCCTGTGGCATCAACTGACTAATATTCATTTACCTGTCAGACTCCAGACTCCGAGGGGGCTGGGCTGTCTTCAGAATCTAGCTCATCATCTATTTCATAATAGATGCTTAATTTAAAAAATAATTTTAAAAAAGATTGCAAACTTCTCATGCCTCTAGCAGAAATTTTCACAGAGTAGAACATAAAACTGTGAGGCAATCTCCTGTAAAAAGAGGACATTACTTGTCTTAAAGCAGCATTCAGGAATAAAAGGTGTGTTTAGTCTTAACACAGCAGTGTACGTTTGTTCCGTACATTTGTACTCCGTGTTCACATCAAACAGTGATCCTAGGTAATTTCAGACACTAAATGCTCTGGGTACCCTTCATTCTCGGAAGAAAAGCAAACCCTGAACACATCTGCATTGTCAGAATGCAGGGAATGGTTTTGCCGAGAGTCTAAGAAGCAACGATGATGTCAGTAATTCTTCCAGGACAGAAGAAGCTAAAACATGGTCCTGCTTCACCCCTGAGAAGGCTGGACCTTTGGTTAAGGACATAGCTTTCTCCACAAAGAAGACCATGGCTTTATCCCAAAAGCCATGTGCTTTATCCCAAAAGCAAGACCACCTGTGGTCCTTAGAAATTTCTTCTTCTTCTCTGTAGAAAAAGGTTTGCCTGTGAGTGTTTCTGGAGAAAACAAAGCTAGCTCTTGAACTTCTGCTTCCAACCCTGATCACCACAAGAGATAAAACCTGAGCCTCGGTTGTGACAACTGAATGGTTGGAAGGAAGGAACGCAAACAGAGGGTTTGAAAGTGATGCTTAACTTTAACAGCATTGACTTTGTCTGCAGCATGTATCCTTTGTGAGGTTGCCCTGCATGGGGAGAGAGAGACAGAGACAGAGACAGAGACAGACACAGAGAGACAGAGACACAGAGAGGAAAAGAGAGACACAGAGAGAGACAGAGACACAGAGAGACAGAGACAGAGAGATTTTTTTTCCTCTTGGCTTTCATGCTTTCTGAATCAATTCTTGGAGAATAAGAATTCAATAGGAATTGCCCCAGAAAATACAGTGGGAAGTTTCAATGTAGTGGCAGGTTGTGCTGACAGGGAATTCTAGCCAGATGGGTGGGGGTGGGTACAGGACAGAAACACATAAAAACCACTACTGGTAGGAGATGCAAACATCAGCAGAATACAATGAGTTCTTTGCAAAGTTTTTCCAAGAATAGACCATCTCCAGTGCAGGGCAGGTTGAACTGTAGAGCTCTGCTGACATCTAGTGCACAAAGAGCCTCATTGAAACGAAGCGTCCTAGGTCTGTGGGTCACTGCAAGAAAGGGAAGCCAAGGCATTAAATTCCTATGAAATATCTCATTTCTTTTTTGCACAGTAACCCTAAGAGGAAGTAGCCCTAAGAGAGGGATTCATCCATTGCATTTCATAAGTGGAGGAATTGAGGCTTAAAGAAAGAAGTTTTGTGAGACTCAAAATGGTGTCTGGGGTGTATTAGTTACTTTTCAAATACTCGAAGAACTGACTTGAAGGAAGAAGGACTTCTTTTCGCTCACATGACAGAAAAGTCATGATGGTGTCACAGCCCACAATTGCGGCAGCAAGGACTTCTGGTTACATTTCCTGAGCAGTCCAGCATATAGAAGGAATTTGGCCATAACTACAGTCTCAAGCTATAAGCCCCCACCCCCTTGTGATGTACTTCCTCCAGCAAGGCCCCACCTCTTACATTTCCCCAAATCTCCCAAAATAGCAGAGCCAGCTGGGAACTCAATGCTCAAATATATTATCCCATGGGGCGGGGCAGGGTTGGGGGGGTGTCATATAACACCTAATAAACGTAGAACCAGCTTAAAAACAAAACTTTGATCATCTTATATCTGGCTTTCCTTCAGTCCCCTCCACTTTACATCAAAATAGCTCTGCCCTCCCAGCTTCAAAGAAAGACATCCTTGCTGGTGGATGTTGAGGTCTTTTTCACTTGGGACAGGGGGAAAAGAGAACAAGGTGTCATTTCAGCCTTATGGAAACAAGCTGCGTCTCCTCTTTGGATGTGTGGCTAACCTGACCTCTAAAACCATAAATTAGACACTGTTCTTCTCTAAGGGCTTAAAGCATAGTTGGACACCTGAGGTAGGAGACCAGACCCCGAGGACATGAAAGCAGGAGAACTGGCCCCGCTGCTTGCTCTTGGCTGCAAGGGGTAAACTAACCAGGACAATGCTGGAGAGCTCACTCTGGTGGTGAGAATTGGGGAGAGCAGGCAGACTGACCAACCCTGCAACTACCCAGGCCCAGAACTAGGGTTATGGGTTGGCCCACCCCAACACCCCCCCCCCCATCTATGATCTGCTGGAGCATGTGAAGGGACTGGTCCTGCAGACCCAAAGCTGCAGCATTTCCACGACACAGGACAACAGCAGGGTAATCAAGAGGAGTCCCAATGAGGGCCCAGATCAATAGTGTGCAGGAATCAGAGGTCTCAAAGCAGAACAAGGACTCTGCAATGAACTCATGCAAGTAAAGACCCATGGATAAAAGGGTTTACTGTGAGACTCCGCTGTGTCACACTGCAGCTTCCATGATGAGACTGATTTCTCTTTTCTTTCTTTTTTATTCTTTTTCTTCCTCTTAAATTTTATTTTATTTTGAGGGGGAGATTACAAGGGCAGAGGGCAGATGTGAAGGGACGGGGATGTGAATGGGATGGAGATGCATGGTGTGAAAGACACAAAAAATAAATAAAAGAGAATGTTTAAAAAAAATCAAACAAGCAAAAAGCACAGTTGGAAATGTATGCAAAGGGGAAAAGCTACAAACTAAGGAAGAACTGAAGAATCCCAGACAACAAAGTCCTAAACTAATCACACACACACACACACACACACACACACACACACACACACACACACACAGAGAGAGAGAGAGAGAGAGAGAGAGAGAGAGAGAGAGAGAGAGAGAGAGAGGCAGAGACAGAGAGACAGAGAGAGACAGCGAGATTCTGATCTACAGCTAAGTAAGCAGATAGATGATATGGTGATGTAGATGACATATAGCTGTAGTCCCACATAGACAGCAGAAACCAGACATGCAGGAGGATGTCTTAGGCCCCCCACCACACCCTGAACCATTCGCTGTGGCAGCTATCAAGCTGATGCTCGTCCCCCTGGAAGCACAGTGAAAACTGGCAGAAGGCATCTGCTTCCACCTTCGTTTCAAAGACCTCTACCTGGAGACAGCTGTTCACCCCGTTTTAGAGTTCTGACCTATTCTTACCCTTTCAGATGACTTTTAGAACATTTAAATTTAACCAGGCGGTGATGGCTCACACCTTTAATCCCAGCACTCGGGAGGCAGAGGCAAGTGGATCTCTGTGAATTCGAGGCCAGCCTGGGCTACAGAGTGAGTTCTGGAACAGCCAGAGCTACCTAGAGAAACTCCATCTTGGAAAAACACACACAAATAAAAATTTAGATTCATTGCTGAGGTGTTAGATAGTCACTTTATGTCATACAAAACTTAATATCAACCAATTAAAAACTTATTTTTTAATCAGGTAAAATGCTTAGGGTAAACTCTATCTTCTTTGCTTGTCTGGGGCAACGTGGGTTTATCTCATGATTTTTCAAAGTGCTCTCTTACTATCAAAAACATTACTCCCAAAACTCCTCCATGTATTTTAAAAGACTCAGAGTTTTAAACGGTAGCTTAAAGAGCCAAGAAAATAAGCGCATGCTCTTCATCTGACCCATAATCATCATCAAACTCTCTATTAATTAAAAAAAATCGGGGTTGTTTTAAATCATTTGAAAGTCAGATTCATTTGTGCCAGTTGGCTAGCACACTGTCAATGAAAACCACACCTCCAAAAGAAGACTCCAGAAGATTCCAGACTGAAGGGAAAGCAGGAAATACTCATTTTCCTGGGCACCAAGCTTCGGTATTTGACCCATTAAGATGTGTTTTCATTGGAATGCTAATAGAAAGAAAAGGCTTTATCACAGAGAAATTGTGCTCACTTACTCAAAAAAAAAAAAAAACCCACAATTATCTGTTCATCCAGAAAATTACTATAATTTACTTAAACTCCTGTCCAGCCTAAGGTCTCATTTTTATATCCAGTTCAAATCTTCCCAAAAGAAAGATGCTAACTAGAAGCTTCCGAGGAATTTGCTAGGATATCTTTCTTTCAGCAAGGAAAAAAAAATGGAAATTGATATCTACAAACTGTGTGTGTTGGGAGCATCTGTGGTTTATGCTTGTAAATAAACATTCTAATGCAATCAGCGTAGGAGCAGGGTGGCAACTCTGTTTTCACTGATGGAGATGGCAACCCTGGTCATCACCAACCTCCTGGCATGGAACAGAAGAGAATAGAGATGACCAATCGATTGACTGTGACTAGAATCGTGCTTTTAAATGTCCCTTAGAGCTGAAGGTCTGGTGAGGAAGGGCATCAGTGCTTGAGTGACAGCCAGGGGTGATGGAGCACGTGGCAGGTATTCTGAAAGAGGCACATCTTCTATCATTCCAGACAATTATATGAGATAGAAAAATGGTGCATGGAAGTCAGAAATGGGAGAGTTACACTGAAATCTCCCCACACTAAAATAAGGCCAACAAACCCAACCTTCCGAAAACACAAGGCCAAGCCAAGCATCTCTGCAGAATGCATCCAACTCATGAGTTTAGGTTAAGTATGTCTGACTCAGAACATCTGGGTTACAAGTCAGCTTTGCATTTCTTGATATGGATGTATGTGCTTATGTGTATGGGTGTGCACAGATTCACATGTCTTCAGCCAGTTTGCATATGATGAGTGAGATGAACAAATTAAAATAACAGCAAAAACAGCCGGGCGGTGGTGGCTCATGCCTTTAATCCCAGCACTGGGGAGGCAGAGCCAGGCAGATCCCTGTGAGTTCAAGGCCAGCCTGGTCTACAGAGTGAGATCCAGGACAGGCACCAAAACTACACAGAGAAACCCTGTCTTGAAAAACCAAAAATAAAAAAATAAACAAATAATAAACAAACAACAGCAAAAACAAAAGTCATTCTGCTTGATTGATCACATACAAGTGAGTGACAGATACAGCCACGACCCTGAAGCATTGGTGAGGCTAACAGCACCCTTTCTGCTAGATCCTCTGCACCCCAGATCCTTCTCCAGCACCCTACATGGCCAACCCCTGTGTGTGTTTGTGTATGTGTATTTGCCTTGTTTGATAATCTAACAGTTATATATGCCGCTCTTTGGGGGACAGCCTTAGACCACTTTGCTGACAAATGCAGAGCCCAAAGTCTGTCCTCCCAAGGCAGGCAGCCCTTGAGTGGTGGTCCTTCAGTGATGTGAATGTGAAATAGGTTTAGGGTGACTGCGAGGGATGAGTTACTCCAAAACTCTGCTGTGGCGTTACATTGGGAAAGCCTGATCCCACTGCTCTCTTTCTTAGCCTCCTCCACCCCCACCTTCCCCACCCCCACCTTCCCCACCCCCACCCCTACTGATACTTTATCTCCCTCCTCCCATCACCCACTTGATAAACCAATGCACAATTCCTTCTCTTGGGAGTCTACTGAAGACCCAGGGTGTCTAAATTCCTCTTCTTTTTCTTCTCCCCCTGCCCCTTTTTAAAGACAGGGTTTCTCTGTGCGGCCCTAGACATCCTGAAACTCACTCTGTAGACCAGGTTGGTCTCAGAGACCCACCTGCCTCTGCCTTCTGAGTGCTGGTATTAAAGGCATACACCACCACTGCCTGACTCAATCCTCTTCTTTAATATGGGAATAATAATCTTCCTTTCTGGCAAGGCTGTTGTGATTGGATCAGTGTGCCCAAGTAAAAAGCTCAGGACAACTGCTGGCAGCCATTATGTAAGTCAGGGCTAAAACGATTCTCTCGTGATGTTAAGATGAGACAAAGAAATATGAAACCACCATATCTTTCAGCAAAGTCACATTTTCTGATGGAAAAACACAGGATTTAAAATTTGTATAGCTCATATATGTTATATACATACTATATATAATACAGGATATGTGTATGTTTTGCACATATGTGTGTGTGTGTGTATATATATATATATATATATATATATATATATATATATATATTTACCCTCAGAGATTATTCATGCACAACATGCATCTAAGATGAAATGAAATCTCAGTAACAAACTTAACCTAATTGGTGTGTGTGTGTGTGTGTGTGTGTGTGTGTGTGTGTGTGTGATGAAACCACCAGAGCATGTGGTGTGGTACACACGGACTCCTAAGTCATCCTAAGAAAACACTGCAGTTGACTCAGCTGCAGTCTGTCTGTCAAGTGCGTGGGTCACAGTAAGCTTGACTCTCAATGGTCCATTTGTTTGTTCCATGCTGACACAGCCAAAGCTTCCCGTCTTTCCTGCAGAAATGAGCATCTCCTTCCACATTGTCAACAGCACCACCATCTTGCTAATCCCTCGAGGTCACGCACTTGAAATCATTTATTTCCAACGTCAGCTCCCCAAAGCCATGTATCCAGCTTTTGTCTATTGTTTTTTCACAAGATCTGACAGATCTCCTTTTCTCTACAGCTGCCACTGTCACCTCCTTCCCGGTGCTTCCTGTTCCGAGACTCCTGTTGATGACTTACTCTTGGACGGCCTTGCCTTTTCTGTCTTCAAATCATTTGCTGGCAGAGTATGCGTCAACATATTTCAACACCTTTCACTCTTTGCTGGCATGTGTTACTTACTCAGTTTACTTAACAAGTGAGCACACAGTGCTGGCCACATGTTAGATACTGGCCTAAGTGTTTGACAAACTTTCACGCTTGTTCAAGGCAGGTACCATGATTGGCCCAGAAGAAAGAGAGATAGATAACTTCCCAGATGGAATGTGCCTAGTAAGTGTCGGAGATGGACATCAAAGTCACAGCAGTCTGGCTCCAGAGCCTGTGCACCAACCAACCATGAAGCATGGTGACTGTTCCCCAATATCTGTGGCTGTCATTATCATCCATCATGTCTACTCTTTTATCAAACTCTTGGCTCCAAGTGATTACTATTCTGAGCTTCTGTGTGCAATTTTGAAGGTCAAATAGACCGAGGACTGTTCTCTGCTATGGGATGTCTTTCTGTATACTGTGAACATATGTTGCTTTGATTGGTTGAGAAATAAAGCTGTTTGGCCAATGGCAAGGTAGAATAATATTAGGCGTACTTTTGAACTGGAGAGACAGGAGAAGAAAAGAGAATGGGATGCTAGCCTGCTCCCCAAGGAGCAACAAGATGCCAGCAGACTGGTAACACCATGGCCACGTGGCAATGTATAGATTAATAGGAATGGGTTGTTATAAGAGCTAGCTAAAAGGAAGCCTGACCTATAGGCCATACAGTTTGTAAATAATATAAGCCTCTGTGTGTTTACTTGAGACCAAGCAGCTGTGGGTCACAACTGGGAGAGATTTGACCACAGACTGGGTAGGACCAGAGAAACTTCCGGCTACAGTTCTCTGAACAGCCTGCTTAGGAAAACACTGGGATAGAGGTTAGTGACCTTGTTATGAATGGAGGTGAGTGACCTTGTTATGAATGGAGGTGAGTGACCTTGTTATGAACGAAAGGGCTCCAATTATAAAGTTGCCACTTTATGTCCCATAGACCCTCAGATAATGACTGCCTTAGGATAGGAGAATGACCACACTACACCCGAATATACACTTAAATCTTAAATACTTTGAGATTTACAAGTAATTCTTCCACTATCATTATGTGAATATATATGTATTTCATATATAGAACATGAGTCCAAATTCTTACTGAACTTCAAATAAATTATAATTTGGCCACAGTTGTAGACTTTTATTCATTTCCCAATCTCTGCCCTAATTATGTCCTAATTAATTAAAAACGTAGATCGAAGGAGTCTTACTATGTTCCTTAGGTATGCTGGATAATAATGGAAACTTCAAACAAAACAGAATTACTGGAGTGGTTTAGTAAACAGTTGCTTGTGAAGTACCAAAAGAAGATAAAAATTTAAGGTACTTGGAAAGTATTGCCCTGTAGCTATCAAACTGTAGAAAATAAATAACAGACTTTTCAAAAAGATGCTGTTCAGTGAGCAACTGGAATGGCTTAATATACCATAGAGCGCACTTTATTGAATCTCTTTAAAATAATTCAATTATAGAGCCACACAGTGGGAGAGGACAGTGGTTATTCCATTGGGAGAATGTAGGCTTTTACATTTGTCTTCATTTTGAGCCCGAAGGGAGGACATTAACCCTTCACATTGTCCCCTTGGGAGAATGAAGCAAAGAATTTAGTTTCATTGTAACTGAAACTTAATATCAAGGTGGCTTCTCGAGGGAATCAATATGACCTACATCAGAGTTATGGACTGCAGGTGAGCTGGCGACAAGAGAGTGAAGCATGATGGGAACAGAACAGCACAGTCAAAGCCTCTTGGTCAAAATCTGTGCAAGGTTAAATGACGATGAGGTCTGATGGGAGTACCTCAGGATTCTGAACAAAGTGTCAGGGAGTCTGCTGTCTGGTTCATAGTTCTGCTCCTGGCTGGAATCCCGCCTCTGTCACATGTGGTCCACCCTAAATACAATGTCCCTAGCAGGATCTTGAACAGCTCAGTTAAGAAGCCAGCGTCCCTCTGGAAGCATAGATAGTAAAGTGTGTTGTGTGTTAACTTCAGGATAAGTAATTATTACTTAAGTGTGAATTTATATCAAATCACACTTTAAACAGGTGTAATAAATCATTAAAATGCAAATGCAGTGTGGGTCCTAGACCTGCAAATACCCCAAGTCATATTCATGTTGATGAACATAGAAATGAAAACTTTGGGGGAACAAGGAGGACTGTGGGGCAGGAGAATGGAGAGAAAGGGAGAGTCGGTGTGGTGTGAGGTATGAGGAGGGGAATGTGTTCATAGTACATGTGTGAAAAACCTTCTATAATTAAGAAGTACAGCCAGGCGTGGTGGTGCACACCTTTAATCTCAGCGCTTGGGAGGCAGAGACAAGCACATCTGAGTTCAGTTGAGGTCAGCTTGGAATAGGAAGTGAGTTCCAGGCTGGCCCAGATTACCAATGAGACCCTGTTTCAAACAAAACAAAGAATGTATGTACAGAGAGGGTATTAATAAGTGAATTCAAGTTAGGGAAATGCTCAAGCCCAGAGGCCAGTTTAATCCACAGTATGTTCAAAAAGAGCACAGTTGCTATGAATAAGAATTGCCTCTAAGCCCCATAGCAGCTAAAGCAAAGAGAAAAGATCTTGCTATGTAAGACTCGGGTTCATTACTGTAAGGACAGATCTGTTTCTCAGCAGAAACCTGGTCATTGTAGATATTGGATTTGAGAGGAAACTCTGTTCTTCCTCGTAAAGGAAATCTGGTCAAAATCATTTTTTCCCTGTCAAAGCTGCCAATAACACTGTCCATTCCTTTCTCCAAATGCCTAGCAGCTTCCTTAAGGTTTCATTTAAAAACTATTTGCTGAGCACCTATGTACATGGGAGCTGTGTGAGCTCCTGGGAAATACAGCAGTAAACAGAGCTCTTCTTGCTATCTGTAGACTTAGATCCTGATAAATCAGAGAAGAATGAACGGCTTTGAATTCATTCATATATATATATATATATATATATATATATATATATATATATATATATGTGTGTGTGTGTGTGTGTGTGTGTGTGTGTGTGTGTGTGTGTTTGTGTGTGTGTGTGTGTGTGTGTGTGTGTGTGTGTAACGTATGTCCGTGAAATAAATGAGACAAATGTGCTCAATGCTATAATAGAAAAACTACAAGGTACTATGAAAAGTAGCTGCTTATTCTATCCAGAAAAATCAGAGAAGGCCTCCCTGGGGAAATAAAGTTTGCCCTTGGAACTTCTAGAAGGTGGGCTAAGCAGCATGTCTCTTGATGCTACATTGTATTGTATTGTTTTCTGACCTTGCTTGCCTGACTTGCCTTGATCATCTCCCCTCTGCATCTTCCATCCTGTCTCCCTTGCACCAGGGATGCTGGAGTCAATCCTCCATGAACTCTCAACTGAATCTAATGCATTTGGGTGGAGCTGGACTGTAACCTAACCTGACCCCCACCGAGAGTTCAGCAAGGAAACACAGCTCCTTTTAGCTCCCGACTCGTCATTCTTTGAGCTAGGGTTGCTGTAATTGACAGGAAATTCAAATATATCTTCCAAGCACTTTCTTTTTGTGACATGTTTTGGATGGAGAGCAGAGTTCCCCCGGAGAGAAATTAAAATGAGAGTGTTGGAAAAACGCAGACTCTGGGGCACCCTGGGAGTGTCTCTCCGCATGCCGCTTTCCTCCTGCTCACTGGTATCTGATCCTCCAATAGTCCCTCTGTGCAGACGGCCTGCGCAGCACCTGCAGACCTGCGCTCTGCTTCCTTCCATAGTGAATAATGGCTCATGATTCACAGACACACTGAAATTGCTTTAACATTCGACTGCAGTCACTGGGCCAGGCCCAGGCTCTCTCCCTTTCTTCTCCTTCCCTCCCTCTCTCTTCCTACTTCTATACATGTACACTCTCTGTTTCTACCCCTACTGGCTCTCTTCACAGGATGTAGAAACCATAAAACCTGATCCTCAAGATGCTGTGTGACCCAAATCCTCCAGGAGATTGCTATTATGTGCTCAGTGACTTAACCCCAGCCTCTCTGCTACCCAAACTGGAGATTTTTCTGCCTGGAGCTACAAAAGATGGGGTTGGTCCCTCAGGGCATGAGGATACTCTATGGACTCCCACTTTCAAAGGACGTTGTTTCCTGAGCTGTTGGATCTTGGGCAGGTGTTGAGCCTTCTGTAGGACTCACTGGCTAACCTGTAAAATGGGGGGAATAAAGCAGAAGTTGCAGCTATCCGATCACGACAATTGCTGCGATCATTACAGCTGCCTGAGAGATCTGGCAGACACCGTCAATGGTGTGATGACTGTTGAGGGGGCAGATGCATGGGCTGGCTATGGAAGTTTGCTTACACGACAAAGTACAGTCCATCAGCAAAGATTGCTAACAAGGTTCTTTGCCACAACTACAAACATTGGCTGGACATTAAAGAGTCCCCTTTAGCATCGACAGTGCACATGTGGCCGGAGCATATGTCCTGTGCTTGTTTTCTTGGATGTCCACTTATCGAAAGATCGGTTGGCTCCATTCTTTGGGACGTACAACTTGCCAATGGAAACATAAGCTTCCTCTTCCCTCAGGCCATGCTAGCTATGCTATGGAAAGAAAAACAGGCCCATCCTGTCAGTGAGCTGGACTTCCAGGCAGCCCCGATTTCAGGCAAGCTCCAAGACTGGACCCATGTGTTGATGGTCTCTGGGTGAAAAGCCTGTCCTTGATGTTGTAGAGCTCTATTTACAACATGGCAAGAGGAACGGCTGCATGGGCTCTGCACTCCCTGTGACCCTGACAACGTTATTGTTAGGACCATTCATGCCAAGTTGGATGACTAACCCAGACGAGAAAGGCCTCAAATAAACTAAACAGAGATGTCAAAATAGCCGGTTGGTCAGATCCCATCTGGAATACTGTGCTGAGTTGAGGACACCATGTTTTAAGAGAATACCCTAGACTCGTGTCTCTACAGATAGCAACAAGATGAAACAGATAATGACAGTTTATAGACGGTAAAGTATGGATGTCTTGAGTACTGAACAAAGAGCTAAAATGCATTTCATAATTCCCAGAATGCCCTATTCCCAGAATGCTCACCACAGTCCCATTAGACAGCTAATGGGGTCCCTATATTCAGTTGAAATACAATGAAGCTTTTGTAAAACCCCAGGCAACCAGCTTTGAAGATGGCTCACAAGCTCAATGTGTACTCCTTTGTGATTCACAGGCATGAGATGTGGCCTCTGATTTTTCAGAAGGATCTGGAAACACTTGATGGTGGTTGAGAAAGAGAAGATCTCACACTCAAATAGACACACTATCTTCATCATAAAAGAAATCTTTTTAGTTGGTTTTTTTAATTGTTTTATTAAAAATTTTACTTTCAGGGTAGAAGGTTTTTGGAAGCAGATTTGCCAAGGAAAGTAGGAATTCATTAACAGCCTGAGTCAATTTACACAGAGAGAAATTCACAGACTTAGAAAGTTCTGACTGTCCTGACACATTCAAGCATAGATCTTAAGCTCCTATGACAGGGACATGGAGGTTTTCCACACCATCAGGTGACAGCTCACCATTTATTAAGGTGCCCACAGAGCCCAGATTCTGGACATGAAATTAGCATGTGCAGTGAGTCTTATCGGGCTTTGACACATGCCCAGCAGGCCAGCATTCACACAGAGCTGTGTCCAAATGAAGCCTCCTTTGATGTCACGAGATAAAGTTCATCTCAAAAGAACTTACACAAACAGACAGAAACAGATAAACATGTGATGTGTATTGGCTCAAGCTACCAAAGAATCCAGAGGCAGACGGGGCTGAACCAGCACTGTGAAGTGTTACTTGATCTGAGGAAACAAATCAGGGTCTATCTAGGTTCTATCCATCTCTCAGCCCTGCTTCATTTTGACTGATGGGCTGTCAGTTAGACCGTCTTCTTAGAATGGCTGGTGACATCAAGATGGCAACCAGGACTTCTGGGGAATCCAGGAGCCTTACTAGCAGGAGAAAGAACAGCAAAAAACTTACATGAGCATGTTTGACCTCACATCCTCAGCAATCCCTGTGACCTACCTTCATATAATGGGTGTGGCTTGTGTGTATGCCTAGAACCATCTATCCAGAGAAATGGGATAATAAAAATGGGTGTGGGCCAGCCCACTTATAAATTCACTTAGAGCCACCCAGACCCCATAAGAGACCAGTGAATCTTTTTACTCATTCAACTATTATCAGTGAATATGTGCTGTGTAAATAGAGTATTATGTTAATATTAACACAAAGCATGTGAAGATGTCTAACAACTCAAAACTGTCACCCATGACAGGTAATGGGAAGACAGGTTCATTTCCCATGAATGGTATTTAGGAGCTGGCTAATAAGCACCATTCTGTCTTAATGTAGAAACTCTTGTATCATAAACTTAGAGACCCTATCACTGGTGATTTTAACCTCTAGCCTCCATCCCCATTCCTGACTCAGGGATGTTTGACACAGTCTAGAGATATGTTTGCTTACCACAACCAGAAGAATGCTACTAGCATGTGGCAGGTCTAGACTAGAGTATTAAGCTAAACATTAAAAGGTCACTATAACCAACCCCTAACCAAAAAAAAAAAAAAGAATTTCCCAGCCCAACTTGTCAGTGATGGCATAGTCAAGAAGAAATCCTACTCTAAAGAAAACACATGAATATACTTCTGTGATGTTCCGAAGCCTCCTGGGTGAGGTTGAAACTCTTGGGTTATTAATAACCCATGGCAAAGCTCTCAAAAGTGAGCCACATGTGGACACATGAAGCAGAGTACCCGACCTGGTTCTGTTTCCATGGAACTCTCATACTCCATCCCTTAGACATTCATTGTTACTAAGCATCCCAGCAGGAACTTGGGCTTCTAGGCTGATCACTCAGCAACCCAGGAGTCACTAGAGATGTGTACCTGCTGGAAACGGCATGGCTGACTAATGAAGTGCACAGGGCTCCTGTCAAACTCACGTCCTTAATTGGCTAAGAGACCTCACTTCATTTCAAAACGATTCGCTCATATCTCAGATGGGTGTTCCAGATGTCAGGGACGGCATCCTATTGCTGATTCAGGAACTGTGCCAAAAACAATTTGTTGGATGTGCTCCAAGATATTGACTTCACACTCCATGGTAGGGCCAAGTCGGTCAGGGAAGTGTCAGGATTGTGGCTGAATTTGTGCTGGGCTGACTTCCTCAGCCTGTTGAAGCCCAGACTGTGTCATATTAGCAGCTTTGATGCAGACAGACAGACAGACAGACAGAAGGCCAGGACCTGAAGAATGTCATCAAAACTAGTTTACTTCAGACCAGTAGGGCTTCTGTCCACCTCTCTGCCTCATTCTAAATTTTTGAAAAGCTGTAACATGACCATTTTATTTATTCAGTTTGTCAACAGTGAAACAAATCAAGCCAATTATTGACCAAATCAGAATTGACTTTTATGTAACCTGGTAGTTTTCAACCTTGACCTCAGTGTAGAACTACTTACAGAATTTTATACATAGTGATGACCAGGCCACCTAACATAAGAACTAAGTAAGACTTTCTGGAGGTAGAATCCAGGACTCAATACTGTTAAAAGCTCTCTTAGGGATTCCAACGTCAGCCTGACTGTATGTCCATATCTCACACTGTGTTCCCACTATAGCAAATACTACAGAATGCTTGACCTCTAAGCATGACCTGAGCCTTACCATCAAAGAAGGAGGGAGGAGTGGAAAGGAAGATAAGGGAGAAGAGGCAAGAATGAAAGAAGGAAGGGAGTATTTGCTCTTGACTATTGTCATGGGCTGTTGTGTTCGGAATGGGGATTTCTTTCCCCACCTTTCCATTAGCAATAAAGGAGCCAGTTGGGTCTCTTGTACAAGAGCTGCTACCAGGAAAAAGACATTCTTGTCATTTGTGCATCTAGAAAAGAAGTGGACATTTCAGATGAGTGACTGTCACCCGTGCTGGGGTGCATTGTTTTCTGGTGTTAGTAACTGTTTGTCCATGCTAATAAAAACACATGGTGAGAACCACCTCTTGGTGCCCTGGAGCAGAGGAGAGTCTCTCAATTTCACAACTGTCCATTTAGAAAGACATGCATAACTTCTACACATGCATACATCCTCAAGAGTGGGCCTTGGCTCTGTTTTGGACTCTCTTGGGTCAGGAGAGCCAATATGACTCCACACACTCTCCAAGCTCAACTTTCCCTGAACCAATAGGCCATACAAAGAGAGTCACAGTTCCTTCCTGTCTGGCAAAGAAGCTGTTCTCCGGCCACTAGTTCCTTAACAGAAACTAAAACTATACTCGAATCTTTGTAAATTCCACCTAAGAATTGTGTTTTTATAAGCTTAGGTCCCCAGGACTAACTATTTCCTGGAATTAATGAGTGTTGGGGGAAATGTGTCTGGAGTCTGCACAGAGGTGGGCCATGGATCCAGCTGGGGTCCAAGTCACCCTTTCTAGGGGTGGCTGCCTCTTACAGGCACTGAGGCTCTTTGGAAAGTCAATGGCTCACTGTCATCCTGTGTGAAGACAGGAACATTGGATGTCTTTCAAACCTTGAGGAGAGACAAAGGCCGGCATGCTGTGAGGACAGGGTGGAACCGGAAGCCCACTGGATGGAGGCCTCCATCCTGAGCAAGCTTCACTTTCTCACACTCTCAACTCTCTCCAAGTTGCATACTTATTCACAGAGAGATGAATGAGAGGCTTCGAAGATTCTCTGGACATCACTTTTATTTTACTCAGCAGCCTTCAGAAAGCCTCTACTGCACCAAGTTAACATTTTTATAAATCCCTTGTCAACAGCATCATTGTACTGCACTGCTTTTTCCTAGGTTGGATGTATCAATGGGTTTCATGTAAATATCTAAAACATACTACAGTTTTTTCTTAAACTAAGAGTTTGGATATGTCTGTCATTTTAAGTTCTCCTTGGCATATGAGATTTGTCCCCATTAGTGGAACAGTCCGACATTTCAATGCACATGTTCAGGTTGCAAAGAGCCAGGCTGGGTAATAATTAGCATCCCATCTCCTTAAGCAGTTCTCTTTAAAGGTTGTTTGAATGCCTCTAGCTATTGTGAAAACTCTGGAAGCGGTCAAGGTCTCTCTTCAACTCTGCAAGGCCAAAGTGTAGGGTCAGAAGATGGCCTTCGGAGGGAGCCATACTCAGAGGGTGTTCATTTCCCAAAATTTCTCTGCCTTAGGAGAGATGCATACTAGCCCTTTGGTCTCTCCCTGCCTGATAGTCCACGTTTGGTCTCCTTGGAGCTGTCACAGAGTAAAGCCATATCCCTTTGGAGCGATTCCTGCCCAACAGAACGCAGACAGACGGGGCTGCTGAAGGACGTGTGTTTCTGGTACCAATCTGCTCCTTCACACCTCCCGTGGCTTAACAGAGGCTCATTTCAAAGGCTGCTCATGAACAACCCTTCACTCCACTGGTTAGAATTCAAACTAACACATCTTGAGAGGGTACCATAGACCCCAAGTTGAAGATCTAAAGCATGAGTTTCAGAGCATAAGACCACACTAGAAAGTTCTTTATGATGCCCCAGTACCCTACTAGAGTCCTGTTGACAGTAGAGTGAGGCTGTCGGGCTAAATGACGAAGATACCCAGTTCTACAGAGGTTGGATGGAATATCAGTTCCCCAGTCCTAACAGGATCACAAATTTGGTGGCTTGACACAACACAAATTTATTAGCATAGCACTCTGGGGGGCAGAATTCCAAACTGGGATTCACTGAGTTAAAGTCATGGTGATGGCCAGGATTCATGTCTCCTGAAGCTCCAGTTGTTCTGGTTCCTTCCCCGACATCTAGAGCCACCCACATTCCCTGGCTTCCCTGGCTCGTGACCCCCTTCCTTCTTCTCCTCTCACTCTGCTGACTAAGATTCCCTCCCTTTCTGTGAAGACTTTGATGATCCCACCAGGGCCAATCCAGATAAACCAGGATTATCTGATTAGCTGCCCCAGCTCACTCTCACCAAGTAAACTGGTGAATTCACAGACTTGATGGATTAGGATGCAGACATCCTTAGGCGCCACCAAGATGCCTACCACAGGAGGCACATAAAAAAACATCACTGGGGAATCAAGCCATCCTTTATCGATAGACATTTGTTGAACATTAATTTCTCCAGAAACAGAACAAAAAGAGACATAAGTAAAGAAGGCGGTATGATAAGAAATATGATGGAGGTCTGTACAGAGGGAGACAAACGACTGACCCCACTTGGGTGGGACAGGGCTTGGGACAGGGAGGCCCTCACGTTTAAAAAGTGGGTGTACAGATATTGATTCTTGTTCAAGAATCTCGCTGTTTCACCACTTCCTACGTAGTCATTGCCAGAGTTGCAATAAAGAATGAACAAATGGATTAATGTAGCTACAATGAGCTGAACACCCACTGTGTGAGCTGAACACCTACTGTGTGAGCTGAACACCCACTGTGTGAACTGAACACCCACTGTGTGAGCTGAACACCTACTGTGTGAGTGAGCTGAATATCCACTGTGTGAGCTGAACACCTACTGTGCTCCACATAGTCTTCTAAGAAGCTTTACCCACATTAATCATTCATTCCTCCCTGCCCTCCAACTAGGAGCACCAAGAGTAGGTCCATTTGGTTTAGCTGGTATTGGCTCAGAGTCTGCACAACTGACCCAGATTCAAAGTTCTAGAATGCTTTCACTCACTGTCCTTATATTGGCTAGATTTAACATTTAGTGACAAAGGGAACAGAAAAAGAGACCATTATGGTCCAGTGTGGCAACTGAGCATTTTCTCTTTGCTATGTTCTGAGAGTAGTCACATTCATTAACTCATCTAGCCTCAGGAACAATACTGATAGATGATGATGGTGATGATGATGATGATGATAATGATGACGACGGTAGTGGTGGTGATGGTGGTGATGATGATGATGGTGGTGATGATGATGATGGTGGTGATGATGATGGTGGTGGTGAGGATGATGGTGGTGGTGATAATGATGGTGGTGGTGAGGATGATGGTGGTGGTGATAATGATGGTGGTGGTGATGGTGATGATGATGACTTACATTATGAAATGACATAGGAGCTCACAGATATCTAATGAAGTTGGCACTTACAACATGTCTAGCTTCAAAACCTGTGTTTAGGAGGAAAAGAACAAGAGGAAGTGTTGCCTAGTGGAGTGCTCCTCAACCTTAGAGTGGTCAGAGTCACCAGAGGACTGGTCAAAAGCCAGCCTGCTGGAATCCACTGGAGGTCCCCCCAACCCAGTGAGTCTGACGTAGACAAGTGAAGGCACACTTCTCCCTAGTGCCAGCTGATACTATACTGACTCTGCTCCGAGGTTCACTAGTGTAGGGCAGCCGACTGGAGTTCAGGCATCAGGCACGACTTTGACTCGGCTTGTGCCGTTACCAGCTGTGTGAACCTCAACAAAACCTTAGTCTGTCCGACTTGAATTTCACCTCTGGAAAATGACAGTTTCTCTCATAACCATGAGGAGCTTTGGTGAAATAACACATACAAGGTAACAAACGACAAGCATGCCATGGTGACCCCTGTTTTCCTTTCTCCTCCACTCAGGATGATCCTTCTGGAGGCCATGAGCTGCCCTGGCTGGTCAGCTCTAGATCCCTAAGCAGAGGCAATGGAAGACTCGAGATCCTCCTCGCTCTTCCAGAGGACCCATGATTTTGAACTCTGATCTTTGCCCTCAACAGCCATGCTAACAAGACAGCAGTTAACAAGAACTTAGCTCAGGCCTGCCTTGCCACATGAGCATGGTCTTGGCCCACCACAGAACCTCGTGATTAGCTTTATCTCCGGAGGGTCCCATTATTCTTCTCCAACAGCACAATTCTCCATTAACTTCTCCCAGGAAGGCTGGTGGGCAGGTAGCTTTAAATGGTTTAAAACTTCTGCAGCTGCTGATGGCTGGTAAGACCCAAAGAAGGAAGTTAGTGAAGTGAGCATGGAAATGATTGTGTTTGCATGATATGTGTGTGTGAGTGTGTTTATGTGTACATATGTGCCTGCTTTAGCAAGTACATGTGTGTGTGTGTGTGTGTGTGTGTGTGTGTGTGTGTGTGTGTGTGTGTAGGGGGTTAGTGGGTGGGTGGAGGTCAGAGGATGATCCAACATAGGGACACACACACACACACACACACACACACACACACACACACCCAGGGAAGAAATGAGTAGTGGCACCCAGTCTCTGTCATAAAAACTCCTCTTCTGAAGTCCAGCCCAGGAATTATCACCACACAGAGAGCTTGCCTCCTAAGCTCAGTGGCCAATGCTGAATTTAGCAGCCATTCAACCCAAGGGAGAAATGAGTCACTCTTAGAAGAACTCACCATCATCTACACATCATCTTGAAGTTCACCAGAAGCTAGTGCAAGAGAGCCCGCTTGTTGGTGATGATGCACACAACAGTCTCATGCCAGCTTTCTCCAGGGGCTGCCAGACTGCATTGCCCAATGTCCCAGGCAGGGCTCAGAGCTGGCTTTGAACTTCTGTTGCATATATCCATTCCACTCCCCAGGACTCTAGCCACCAAATCTATCCCATAAGGTCCTAATAACACAGTTGCAAAGAAGACTGACCCCAGAGCAAACAAGAATGCTTTGCTCATCAAGTCAAAGAGCCCTTGGAAGCGGGCCCCAGAATTAGCCTCTCAATTTATGAGCACAGTGACTGTATATGGTTTCATATATCAAATGGACAGTGTGTGGCGTTCACAGAGCCTCCCTCCCTGGCTCTGTCATTCTTTCCATAGTGTATAGTCATGTGCACACAGTGTTATTAGATTTGACTCATTGTTTAGGAAAGAGATGAAGAATGCAAGAGGGAAAACACAGTTGGTAGCAAGCCCTAACTGCCTGTCTGTGGCTGTAAGATGGAGGAAGACACAAGTCCTTCACTTGTGTACATACTCTGCACATGCACTCAGACGCTCTTTAACAGCCCCCACCAAATTCCATCTACACCCCGGAACCCTTTTGTCTGTTTGCCCTCCCTTGCTTCACCAAGACTTTGTAAGTACAATCCTTTTGGATTACAGTACCTTTCTACACCTTTTCGTCTGATGAACTCCTATGTGTCTTTCAAAACCTTTGTGCATCCCCCAAGTAAATTAATTGCTTTTCTCCTAGCCTGCTCAAACACTCATTCTAGCAGGTTCATCCTGATAAATTGTGACCTGTTTTTTTTGTGTGTGTGTGTTTGCCTCCTTGACTATACTGTGAACTCAACATCAGGAGCAATGCTTTCTTTATTTTTGTGTACAATGGTTAGGATGTAAGGGGAAAGAGCTCATCAGTGTGACTGAATTTAAGAATGAACTGAAACTCGTGTTAGTTCCATAAATTATAGATTTCTCGAGGTTCTGGCCGGATGTCACAGTTGTTTCTATCCTACTTGTCTTTGCCTTCAAGGAACCATATCAAATCTCACAATGCCTAAGTTGACCTTGAGCCACCAGATTCAAGATTCTGAAAGACTCAAGTTGTGGTTCTGGGAGGCCCCTTCTCTATGTAGTGGCTGGTTTCTATCAGCTCATTGATTATTCCAAAGTGTCTGACCTTGGGAATGCAGAAACTTCAACTTCTACCTAAGCAGGGCTAGGTAAGAATATTCTCTGAAATTCACTCTCAGACTTGGGAAAGCAGAAAAGTCATATACAGCAAACCCTATCTAAGCCACACAAGAGCCTGACCGAAGTCACATCGGCAAATTCTGGACTCTGCCAGACCCACCAGGTTGTGTTTGCTGAGCTCTTGTTGGTAGAATGGGTAGAATGATCTTGCAAAGAATATTGAAAGAATCTGGTGGGGTGCCTGGGTCAGCTGGGGTTCATCAACAAGGTGGCTGGACTTGGTCTTTGAATGGAATTTCATATGTCTGATGGAGGCCCACCCTGGTAGTCAGCTGGGCCAGCCATTCAGATTATGAGTTGCAAAGCATTGCTTTCTAGACCTCAGTTTTCTTTTCTTAGATAAGGACAATAAGACTCATAAGACTCCTGTGCCCTTTTATAGTATCCCATGGTGCATAGCTGGATCATAGTGAGCTGATGCCAGTCCCCTCATCTGAAAGACTTGGCCAAGAAAAGCAGGAGTACCTGGATGTGGCACAATCTGTAATCCAAGTGGTCGGGTAGTGTGTGTCTGGGGAGCGGGGGTGGGGGGCAGATGGAGATCCCCAGGGCTTGATGGCCAGCTAGTCTAGCTGCATCAGTGAACTTCAGGGCCAGTGAGTCTCAGATATAAAGGCGGAGAGTGCTTGAGGAAGAGACTTGATGTCTATGACCTACACACACACACACACACACAAACATACTCTCACACACTCACACACACATTCACATACACACTCACACATACATACTCACACATACACACACTCACACATATATACTCTTTCTGTCTGTCTGTCTGTCTCTCTCTCTCTCTCACACACACACACACAGAAAGAGAGAGAGAGAGAGAGAGAGAGAGAGAGAGAGAGAGAGAGAGATCTTTGTCCTTGTCTGTGTTAGATCACAAAACAGGACCCAATCGGCAGTGTTGCTGACAATATCCTAAGATGGTCATGGCCCAGGCCCAACTCAGGCACGATTCTTACTGAGTAGACAGAAGGCGTCTTACCAGGAAACAGAAAGCTATAGTCTGTGTTCCTCAGTCAGGAAAGCCACTATTTCCTTTCTTCACCCACGATGGCCAACTACCTCAGGCAAAGTGCATCTGTTCTCTATCAACCAGACCCGTCTTTATCAGCTCAAAGACCCCCATCCTGCTGACTAGAATAAGCTGCTGCTCTCTACTCTCATGGAGCAGCTTGCAAGTTTGTTCCCAATAAACTGTTTTTCTACCCACAGAGTGGTCTACTTCGGTGGTTTCACTGTGTTCACTTACAGTTTACCCTTACACCTCACTCTCTCCACCACTCTGGGGAAAAAAAGATTTCTTTTGCCTCTAAAACCAGGACAGGCTCTTAGCTTGCTCAACAAGTGTTCAGTGGTTATAAATTGTACTATATATCTTTGAGATTCTCTCGAAGATCTCCCAGTCCAGAAAGAGCAAGGAGATGTTTCACTGAGGGCAGCGGAGAGCCATTGGAGAGAACCACAAAAGGTGGAGATTGGCTGTGGAATAGCTGTGTGGCACAACAGAGGGAAGACCTCTGTGGCTCACTGCAAGGAGTGGCAGTGGGGAAGGAATTGAAAAGAAAGAGCAGTTAAATGTCAAGCACTGATATAGGACACTGTGCAGCAGTGCAGAATGCTGTGAAGTGGTGTAGGACCCTGGGAAGTGGAACAGGATGCTGTGAAGTGCACAATGCTGGATGCTGTGGAGTGGTGTAGGACACTGGGAAGTGGTGCATGATCATGATACTGGATGCTGTGAAGTGGAATAGGATGCTGTGAAGTGGAACAGGATGCTGTGCAGTGGAACAGGATGCTGTGGAGTGCACAATGCTGGATGCTGTGAAGTGGTGTAGGACACTGGGAAGTGGTGTATGATCATGATACTGGATGCTGTGAAGTGGAGCAGGATGCTGTGAAGTGGAACAGGATATTGTGAGGTGGTGTAGGACACTGAAGTGGTACATGATATGATACTGGATGCTGTGAAGTGGTACAGGATTCTGTGAAGTGGAACAGGATGCTGTGAAGTGGAACAGGATGCTGTGAAGTGGAACAGGATGCTGTGAAGTGGAACAGGATGCTGTGAAGTGGTGTAGGACACTGAAGTGGTACATGACACAATACTGGATGCTGTGAAGTGGTACAGGATGCTGTGAAGTGGTGTAGGACACTGTGAAGTGGTGCACAATGCTGGATGCTGTGAAGTGATGCAGGATGCTGTGATGTGGAAGAGCTGATAAAATGTGAGGAATTGAGTGTAAAGTGTGAGAGTGAGTGCTGGCTGGCATAGACAGACACTGAGATGGATGTCAGAAGAACGGGTCCTCTAACTGGCCATCACAGTAGGCTCAGTTCTGGATCTCAATCAAAGAGAGAGCCTATGTAACAGAGGGAACACATTACTTCAGTAGGTTTCTGGAAGGAATGGGTGTCTTAGATAATATATGGTTTTCACTGTGAGAAATTCGTGATTTGGAGGCGCTTAGATAACAATCAGGGCCCTAACTCAATGTACTCACTTTGAGATAGACAGTGAGGCTGTGTTTACCTGTAGTCGTGGGAGGGAGAAGAACTTGTTAGCACATTGCTGCTGTACCTAGGGAGGGATGTGGCCCCAGGCTGCAGAGGGTTAGATCCCTCCCTGGTTGCCATGACTCTCAGAATGGTGCATCTTGAAGTGGTGGAGTCCATGATCTAACATAAAGTAGATGAGGACAAAGCATCAACATTTTCTCCCCATGTGGTGCATCACTCAGCGTTCTCCAAACAGACAGAACTGGTAGAAGGAATATATGTTACACAGAGATTTACAAAATAGATGGTTACAAGATTCCATCTGCACACTGGAGAGCTGAGAGCCCAATAGCTTCTCAACCCATGAAGTTGGGTACTTCAGCAGTCCCAATCTGGTACAGAAAGCCTAGAAGAAGCCTATGGAGTCACTGGTCTTCAGCTTATGGTGAAGACCGAGGAAGCTGAGTTCTGTGGCAGTGAAGATTGGCAAGAGCAGAGGCAGCAGTGAAGATGCATTCATCAACAAGCATTGAAAGAGAACAGGCAAAATCAATACAGATTTCCCCTAAATTGGAAAGTGTTGCCCACTCTGGGGAATGTATTCCCCTGACCATTCATCCTTTGGGACACTAGCTGAGCATTTGTACAAATACGTGTGTATCTATTAGATGCAAAATCTTAACATTTGTAAGTTACTGAAGTAGTCATCCAGTAAAGCTAACGATGGCAGGCCTGTTCACCAAGGTGTCTCACATCTACTAAGAAGAAACGAAGTTTATGATGGGTATAGACACAGCCTCTGTTGTAGAAAGGCACCCCTCAGGAATGACAGGTCCTCTAGGAATGACAGGGCCATAGCCATTGTCCTCTTGAAATGTCAACAGCTGTGATGACCAGAAGGAAGCCTGCACAAGTGTAAGCACATTAACTTAACATCACAGAGCGGGGGAGACGCATGAGTCACAGCCCAAGGATTTGGAGACAGTTAACAGTTACTAGGGGAGGAGGCTCACAGGGCCTCACCCTTTCCTGAGATCTTCAGGCAGTTTACAGTTATTACAGAAGAGGATTCATAAGGCTCCGCCCCTCCCCAAGCACAGGCATTAATGACTGCTGGGGAGTGACCTATGAGGCCACTCCCCTCACCAAATGTATATAGATAGTTGCTAGGGGAGAATTTTTCCTTCAGTGGTGTGGCTACCCAAAGTTTCCCATGTTCCTGTAAGTAAGCTCTCACTTGGGCTCCTGTGTGACCCTAATTAAACTCACTGGTTCAACAGCTTCACTGGTTCCAATCATTCCTTTGTTTCTTTCACTGATGCCCTATATCCTGGGTGAGAAAATATTTTGTTCATGTCTCCTCAGAGAGAGCTCATACAACAGAGCCTCACTGAATGACACTCTAGGGATCAAAATCACTGGCTCTGATGCTATACAGACTGGCTTTGATCTGTGACAGCACACCTCTTAGCAGTGACCCTGAGACTCTGTTTCTAACTCTTTACGATAGTGACAGGACCGGGGATGTGGCTGCATGGTGGAGCGGCTGCCAATCATGGGTAAAGCCTGGAGTCGAAGCTCCAGGGCCACACAAAAAGCTGATAAAGCAGATAATGTAGGGTAAAAAGGGCCAAGAAAAAACACCCTGACCCTGACTTGATCCCAAGACCAGGGCCAAGGACTTGAAATCCCACTAATCCTTGAGATCCCTGAGTACAAAAATCCTATCAATCTCTAAGCTTGCCCCAGAATCAAGCCACAAAAAAACACCAATCCCAAGTCACCATGAACTGCCCCCCCTCCCCGACTCAGGTCCAAGAAACCCTCTATAAGCTGTATACTCTGTTCAGTTTGTTGCTGCTTCTCACCCTAGAGGCAGCCACCCTCCTGGATTGTTCCCTACCAATAAATCACTTGAGTGAAGTTTGTCCTACTGTTGGGACGTTTTCACCTGATCGGAGCCCAGCTGGAACAATTTTTACGGAGTTGGAGCAGAACCGTAACACTTTCACCTGGGAAACGGTCCCCTGCTGGAATAGAGTAGTTACACTTGCACTGGGGACATCTTTCCCTGGTGCAGAGCTGTGAACTTCTGCCCGGAAGCGGAACTGCAGAGCTTACATAGACATTGTGGTAGTCTTTGGCTCCCGAGTGCCAGGGTGTCTTTCCATCTGAGCTCCAACACTTACAGATAATAATCTTACCTTCCCTGTTTGGTTATTGTGATTAAGTACATGTGAGGTTTCACAGTGCCTGCAACGCAGTAAATGGTCAAGAAATGTTAGGAAGCAGCATTTCTATGACCGTTTTCTGTCCCCTTTCTATAGGGAGGCTAGTGTGCTGATCTCAGAGTCATCAAGGAGACAGAAACATGAATGTGGACTTAATTAGGAAACATGATGGAAGCATGTCCTGGATCCACTCTCAGCTGCTGCAGTTGGAAGGCTGGACGCACACGGTCTGCTTGGTGGCGATTTGCGGAAGCTAAGTTCATCCCTGGGTTACAAAAAGGCCCAGCACACTACACAGATCCAGATAGCTCCGACCAACCACGTTCCAGTGACCTGAGCACAAATGAGTCAGAAAACACATGGATTAGATTTCCTTTTGAATACACATGGGTTTAACAATTAAAAGGAAGGGGCGTGTGCCAAAATGTGTTTTGTAATAAGCCCTGAAATAATAAATGGCTCACTAGGACGGAAACATCAATGGACCATCCAGGATGCTCATTAGCCTCATGAGACAGAGGTTGAAATCCTCAGGAAATACTTAGGAAGAAATCTGGCCTGACATTCATTGCAAGCCAAATGATGAGTAGATGTGGGAAGGAAGAAGGGATTTCTTAACTTTAGTGAGAAGATGCCCTAAGAAAGAGCAGAAAAGATGGGCGAGAAAGTGTCAGTGCTGCTCCTGGGGACCAAACGCAGCAGTGCATCCTGGGAGACTGGGCTCTGCTCCCAGCACTTGCCTAGTTAACCGCTGGATCTTCAGGTGCACCCTTCACTTCCCAGAGTAGGTTCTGAATATACAAATTGAGGATCTCCATGACTTGCCTTCAAGGACCCCTTGAGGGTCTAAACGTTCACAGGCATCCATCATGAGAAAATAAGGACTAATATCCTCCCACTGTTTAGTGAGCAAGAGGTAGAATTAGACAGTTTACTCCTAGGAGCTTTGCTAGAAGTCTATCAATAAGACTTCCACTATAACAAGAAGTTTCTGCCTCTCTGTAAACACAGGCTCTCAGGCTGGACTGTTTTAGAAAGGGAGTTTTGGTCCAACCTCCTGTTACTTCTGTCAATGGCAGCTGTTAATAATTATCTCTGATAGCATAAACAAACAAACGAATGAATGAACAGATAGATAGATAGATAGATAGATAGATAGATAGATAGATAGATAGATAGATAAATACAGTGGCTCAGTTGGTAAAGTGCTTGCCTGCCTTACAAACACAATGACTGAGTACAACCCCCAAAATCCACAAAAGAAAACCAGATGTGGAGGTGCAGGCTTGTGATTCTGGGGTTGAAGAGGCTTCCTGGGCCATCTGGGTCTCCCTGGCCAGACAGCCTGGCCTACTTAAAGAGCTTCATGCTAGGAAGAGATTCAGTCTTGGTGGGGGGGAATAAATAAAAAGGTGAAGGGTGCCTGAGGAACATTGCTAAAATTCAGCATGATTATAATGCTATTAGACCTTTTATTAGCTAATTTTACCAACTTTTCCCGCATCACCGGACTGAATACTGGCTAGGCTAAGTAGTCATGTACTTTAAAGTGATGACAGACATGAAGGGGAGATTCCTATAGTTTATTTATCTCTGGCAGTTTCTTGTTTCTTCATTTTTTTTTAATTGAAAGAGAACAATTTTATTAGAGTTTAAGATAAAAACTCCAGTGTAGGCAAGATGTAGATCTCAGCTGCTTCCTAGAGAAGGAGAATAGAGAAGAGAAGAAAACATGCCATTTTTTTGAAAACATGATTAAGGAGGTCAGCCACAGACAAACAGCTGCTTGGGGCCAGGGGCTTTGGAGGAAGAGCGAGCAAGCACAGAGTACCAGAAAAAGCATCCTTAGGCTCTGGCCAGCTTCGGAAGGGAAGAGACAGAAAAATAAAAGTCCGGCTATACTTTTCACTCAGAGGAGTGGAAAGACTCAGCCAGACCTCTGAAAGCCTGTGGTGCCTGCACAAGTACTGGGGATTCTGGGAAGAAAAGTACAGTGTCTCCTTAAAGGGCTAATCATTCTGCCTTTCTCTTCAGCGAGGCTTAGGATGAGCCTGCCTTTCTAGGGGTGATCTCATCTTCCTGAGGGGTGGCCAGTGGCTAGATGATTGACCAGCCCCACCAGATTAACTCTTTTGTCTTTGGGGTACCTCCGAATGTTTCACCATATTTTCTACTTTTATTCTCATAACCTGATCCAGTATTAACTGTAGGTGAGGCTGCACATGATAATAATGGTTTATTCCTCATAAAATCTTGAGGCAAGAGAGCTGCTTTTCTACAAGGATTCATTGGTTTTTATGTTATGTGTCTGAGTGCTCTGCCTGTACGCTGCATGCAGTGCCCTTGGAGGCCAGAAGAGGGTATCAGATTCCATGGCGGTGAACCACTGTGTCTGTAGGTGCTGGGAACTGACCCTGAGTCCTTTACAAAAACACCCAGTGCTCTCGACCACTAAGCCACCTCTTCTCCCCAGCATTCTGCTTTGAATTCATTCATGGAAACCTAAAGTTCTTTTTCTTGAAAAGAATTGTAGCCCTACTGAGATGAAACCATTCAAAATTAAATAACTTCCTAATGGTTATTTTGTTTCAAATTGGAGATGCCAGTGCTCAAAATTGATCCACAAAGATCTGGACTATACATATATATATATAGAGAGAGAGAGAGAGAACATTTATATATATACTTTATACAATGGTCTCTTTTATTCTGTCCTCGTATTAGTGTTATAATTTTTACAACCATCTCTTGATTAGAAAAAGACAACATATTATTCTAACTGTCTAGCTAATGCATGCTCAATGTTCATATGAACAGCAAATCAATTTCTCTATTTAGAAGTTTGAAAATTTTATTGTACATAAGAACAGTTAAAATGCTTTTTGTACATTATGCTAGCAGATTTTTACAATGATCAGTAATTACAGCAATATTATATTATTGTAGTGAATCAGTGTACATAGACTTCAAATAAATAATAAAATTCCTACATATAAAACACATAAAGAGATTTTCACTCTGAATTAAAATAATGTACTCCTCCAGTATTCAAACATTAATACATTTGACTGGCAATGCTTTGTTCTGAATATTGATTTTATGATAATTGGATATGCTAAATAAATGATTGTAGCATACTCCACCACAAATCACTGGGCTTAAGGAGGCCAGATTCAATGTGAAGGATACACTGGGCTTTAAAGCTTCCAAAGATGGGAAATGATTCAGCAGCCCCAGGGCAGCTTTGGCCTGACGCAGCACACAGTACCTCTGTTGCCTGGTTCAGGTGCCTCCTCTCCAGATCTCCTAAGGGAGTTCTCTGAACCATTCATTTCTGAGCCTTCTGAGTCAGGTACAAGAGGGCTAGGATGTTGTCTGTTGTAGGGAGAGTTACCCATCTCCCGCCTCCTCAAAGCAATTTCTCTTTTGAGACTTCCATGTGAAGTTCCTTTTCTTTGGCTTTAATTGCTCTCTTCACCCTATTTTTGAGAACATGATAGCCGAGCCTCATCGAAAAAGCAAAGAAAGCTGATGCTTAATCCTTTGCAATGTTGGTAACATCTAAATACATCTCAAGAGCTCTTAATCAGAAATGACAGATGGAAATATGGTTCAAGCGTGTTAGAAATACTCATTTTAACTCAACAATCCCATTGCTAATGACCTGGGCTAGGTGGAAACACTGGCAGAAATCTAGGTGCACAGGTCTTTATGTCATTATTATTTATAGGAACAACAATAAAAAAAAAAAACATAAGAAATCTCCAAAACGGCCATAGCTCTGTAAATCATGTATAACCACAGGAAGAAATATTATGTAGCTAATAAATGATGTGTACAAAGAGCCACTTATTGTCTTGGAAACATCTTGTGCACAAAGTAAGAGCTTTAACAGTATAAAATTTTATGAATCCATGATATATTTTCACCAATATAAAATATATGTGTGACAGTATTTGCTTTATGTCTTCCTGAAGGGTTTCCAAGATACAACTTGTTCAGCCAAGTGAATGCAGAACTCAGGGCCCCACTGGCTTACTTGTCTGTTCTTTGAAGTCCCTGGCTCTGCTGGGGACATGAGAACTTCTTTAGCTCACTTAAAATAGAGACCTGTGGCATTCTAAAAGGGTAAGTTTGGCTAGGGCACTCCGCTATTAATGGGTTATTTTTATTTTTAACCACGTGTATTATGTGTGTGGAAGAGGGGATGTGCACATGAGTGCATGTGCCTGGGGAGGCCAGAAGAGGGCGACAGACCCACTGGAGCTGGAGTTCCAGGCGATGTGAATGCTGGGAAACAAACTCAGAGACTCTGCAAGGGCAGCCTGAGCTCTCTTACTTAGTGAGCCATCTCTCAAGCCCAAGGTATGTTCGGGAGTTTGGGTTTGTGTGTGTGTGTGTGTGTGTGTGTGTGTGTGTGTGTGTGTGTGTGTTTATGTGTGTGTGATGTGTGTGTGTGGTTTTTGTTTGGTTGGTTGGTTAGTTTTTTGTTTGTTTGGTTTTTGGTTTTGGGGTTTTTTTAGGTTTTTGTTTGTTTTTACTGTTGGTTGCTTGGTTTTCTAAGATAGGGTCTCATTATGGAGATCAGGCTGGCCTTAAACTCACAGAGATCCTATTGCCTCTGCCTCCTGAGTGCAGCATGAATCTTAAAAGTTCTTATTAATAAAAACAAACCCAGAGCAAGGTATTGGGGTGAACATTGGAAGATCAGAGAGACAGAACAAGCCACAGCTTTCTCACCTGGCCAACTTCTCAGCTGATCCTGTTTCCTCAGATTGGAAGCCTCTGTGTCCTCATCCCAAATGAATCTCAGCTGAACTGCTTCTCAAAAGCCTGGAAGCTTAACTAGCTTAAAAAGCTTCTAGTTTCTGGTCCTCATGCCTTATATACCTTTATGCTTTCTGCTATCACCCCCTGGGGTTAAAGGCTAACCCCCTGGGATTAAAGGTGTGAGTCACCATGCCTGACTCTTTCCAGTGTGGCTTTAAACTCACAGAAATCCAGATGGATTTCTGCCTCCAGAAGGCTAGGATTAAAGGTGTGAGTGCCACCATTTTCTGGCCTCCGTATCTAGTGTCTGTTCTGTTCTCTGTCTCCAGATAAGTTCATTAGGGTGTACAATATTTTGGGGAACACAATACCACCACACCTGAGTGCTGAGACTCAAGGCATGTGCCATCACTCCCAGCCCAGATGCTCAGATTGAAAAGATTTCTTAACTCTACCCCTGGTACTCTGCCCTCACTTCCTTGGCCAGTAAAGCATAATCACTGGAGATGGTCCCTTAGTGCCCATGGGTACATACCAGTCACTAGGGCCACCCCCAAGCTGTCCCCTGGTACCATGGCTATGTATCAATGAGAATAAATGCAAATTCTCAGGCCCCATTCACCCTCCCACCAGGACCTGTGTGCAGGTCAGTAACAGGAATCTTCTCCAGGACTCAAGTTTTAACAGTGTTTGCCTAGGTTTAACTGGTATTTTTTTTTCTGAGACAGTGTTTCTCTGTGTAGCTTTGCGCCTTTCCTGGAACTCACTTTGTAGCCAAGGCTGGCCTCGAACTCACAGAGATCCGCCTGGCTCTGCCTCCGGAGTGCTGGGATTAAAGGTGTGTGCCACCACTACCCAGCTACCTCATGGTTTTGAAATGAGAATTTTTCAAAACTCTTTCTTCTGATACTTTGAAATATAAGATACATCATCAAATGTGTTCATCCAGATATACCACAGAACATCTGAACGCATGCTTCAGACACTGGCCCACCCATAACCTCCCCATTCCTCTGCCATCTCTGCCCCAGCCTGGTCACCACCATCCAGCCCTCTACCACTGTGTACTCCATCACTAGACTCTGTATGTGCTGTGATCCTGTGGCATTTGCCTTCTTCACCAGCATCCTCCTCGTCCATCCACAGTGCTCACTGGGTGATCATCAAGGATGATCTCAATTGATGTGCTATCCAATGCTGGTCAACACATAGATGACTTTAAAATGCTTAAAAATGACTTCATAAGTGATTAAAGGATACGATGTCCATTTCATTGCCTTAGAATCTAGAATCTCCCCTCTGTGGATTGAGGGAGGGCTGTTCAAGTCCTCCTGTAATGATCTTTTCTGAATTCTCCTTGGCTGGTCAGGCATTTATTCTTTCCTGAAGGACGCTATAGATCACAGTCCATAAGAGCCCAAGGGCCATGCTGCTGAGGAAGGCTTTTCCCTTCTCACATTAACATTCCTCATCCTCAGCCCCAATCTGAAAGGATACATTGAAAGTCTATGCAATTTCTTATTATCCACCACTCCTCCTATACTGTAAGATCCCAAACACAGAAGAAAATCATATGACATATTTCCAGCACCCAAAACAGAGCCTCAGCCATAGGACATGCACAACAATAAAACAGCCCTGCCGGAGACAATGGCGCCCCAAGGTATTTCCCAGTGGCTGTGTAAGGTGACATCTGAGCAGCCACCGTTCCAACAACAGCAGCTTTCCTGTTGATCCTCTGGTCTGTTTTTAATCTTACAAACAGGGGGGAGGCATTTGGTAACTGACCAGGTTTCTGTTGAAAAGGCCTGCTCACAAATTTAGAATAAACTTTGGAAATAAAGATTTTTGTGGTTTAGAATTTTTAGTCTGTTCCTGAGTCCATCGTCCAGCGAGCACCCTTTATTTCTTCAGCTGTTCTGAATCTTAGCTGAGGTCCAGTTGCTGTTTGGGGACTTGGAAGGTCAGCGCGACAGCAGCAGCAGCAGCAGCCTTCCCTTCCTGCGCCTGTCATTTATGCCCTACAACGTTGGCCAGATTACAGTGTAACTTGCCCCGAGCACACCTGTAACTGAAGATCTTGGGAAGGCCTGCTCCATGTGGTAAGGCCGGCTGACATGCTGATTATGGTGACTGTCAAAGAAACTGGCACATAGGTGTAAAGAAGTAAATATAGTGATATGCTCAAGTGTTGACAGTGGCTCTCTCTAAAGGTAGAGGCTGAAGAACCATGCTTCTCTTCTTCTACGTCCTATTTTCAGAATCTCAAACAAAGAGCTTGTAAAAGCAACACCCACAAAACATGACACGTGGAATCCAGTACATTTAAATTAGCCGCTGGCAGGAGGATTTTCTCCAGTCAGATCCCTAACGAGCAATATCCAGATCTGTCAGAACATCTCACCCCCAGTTTATCCAAGGCTGTGCAGGTGGGGCATCTGAAGGGAGAGCTGACTCAGCCATAGGCGCAACAGTGTTGGATGTTGTCCTCAAGAGTTCCTTACATATTTATGTGGACGTGAAGGAAGTCACCAGTGGTCTTGTATTTCTCCTATGTGTTTTCTACCACAGTAAATGCCAATGTTTTAGGGTTTTAGGCTATTTCTAAACTTTCATCCATTTATTGCTTTGGACTCTACCTAAACTGGTTTTGATTTTATTATTTATTTTTGTGTGGATGGATGTTTTGCCTGAATGTATGTCTGTATATCGCATGCACACAGTGCCTATGGAGGCCAGAAGAAGGTTCAGAACCTCAAATCAGTGTAACAGACAGTTGTGAGCCACTATTATGGGTGCTGAGAATGAAATCCATGCCTTCTGAAAGAGCAACCAGTGCTCATAAATGTTTTATTGCTCTATACCTTTCTCATAAATGCTCTCGACCTTGCTCAGTCTGATCTAAGGGAAGGGGATGGAGATAGATCTCACTGGTAAACCACTTGCCCAGCATGCATGAGGCCCTGGGTTCAACCCTTAGCAACAGAAATAATAACATTAGTGATAATGATAACAATAATGATAGAAACAAGTAGCAAATGATTAAAACCCACAATTGTAGTAAAAGCCCATTTCCACAAAGCATAATACTTACCACCTAGTGAAAAGGGTGGGACAAGGTACAAGATCATCTCCACCTATTCTTTCACCTCTGACCTTTGACTCTTAGCTGCAGCCTGTGCTAAACCTCTAAGGATGGCATCATTTGGGCTTCTTTCCTCTGACTTCTATCCATTCTGGCTAGCGGGTAGTCATAGTAGGTAATGTGTGGTTTGAATGAAATATTCCCCTTAAGTCTCAGGCATTTGAATACTTGCTCCCCAAGTGGTGGCTGATTTGTGGGGGGGGGGGGTAGGAGGCACGGCCTTGCTGGAGGAAGTATGTCACTGGGGGCAGGCTTTGAGATTTCAAAAGATGCACACCATTTCTCATTAGCTCTCTGTGCTTCATGTTTGTGCAGAGATGTGAGCTTTCAGCTCCTGTTCCAGCATCAGCACCATGCCCGCCTGCTGCCATGCTTCTTGACATGGTGGTCATGGACTCTTATCCCTCTGAAAACATCAGCCCTGAATAAACCCATCTAGCCTCAGAATGTTCCAGCAACAACGTGTTGGTTTTTCTTAATCTTTCCCAGACTTCCACTGAAGTCTCTCCATTGTTTAAAGGGCCATTTCTCTCCAACTGGTTCTGCAAAGACCCTGGTTGACACAAAGGAGAAGGATTAGAAAAGATATAGGTAGCTAAGGAAGCCAAATGGATGTGTACACCAAACAGTTGTGAGTGTACTAGCTGCCAAGTTAAAAACAACAACAACAACAACAACAACAACAACAACAACAACAACAACAACAAAAATGAGCTTCTTGGGTAGTGGGATAAGACTGTTTTTTCTTTACACAGAGTTCCAAGTGAGAGTTCCATGTCTCGGGAAATTTCTTCGTGTCTGTGCATCCCACTACTGTAACACAGGGATCCTTGTGAAGAACATTCTCAGCATCAGGAGAGAACCAGGAAGTGACGGAAGCGCAGGGAGATTCAGCACCTGGAGAGGAAGTCACCAGGCCCAACCACAGGAAGTCACACAGGTTGGGTCACCAGACTGCTGGCGACTTGTCTGTCTTGTCTGCTGCACTATCCCCTCTACCAGCCTTCTAGAACAGTGTCTAGCCCAACAAGGGTTGAGTAAAACCATGAGTATCTTGAGACCTCGGTGGCATCATTTCTGGCCTCTTGTAAACTACAGCTTCCAAATGCACAACCCCCTGGAAGAGAAAGTGTGGTATTGGAGAACACGGCTCTCTAGCTTGGTTGGAGGCTGGAGTTGTCTGAGGGACTCTTCCAATACTGTTGCCTGGCTCCTGTGTCCAGTTACTCTCAGCTCATTGGTCCAGGTTTCAGGCAAGATGTCAGGATGCTATTGAACACCCAGTTGTGTGTGGCACAGTTAGAGAACATGGTTGTACAACGTGTGAACTAAGGTCAAGGGACTGAAGCCTGGGTGCTATCGTCTGAGTGTTGGTTTCTCCACATAGGGAGTGAGAGAAAATCACCTGTTCTGGAGGCTGGGGGTGTACTCAGGGGGGAAAGTGTTTGCTGGGCATACATGAGGATCTGAATTTGGATCCCCAGTACTCAGACACTAATCTGCTGTGGGGGCACACAGCCGTGCCCCGGGACTCTCAAAAATAAGGTGGAAAGCAGTAGAGGAAGATGCTGGACATCAACTTCTGACCTTCTCATGCACTCACATGAGCATATACACCTGCACACACACACACACACACACACACACACACACACACACACACACACACACACACTTTTATAAAAAGCAGCTAGCTGCCTTGAACACTTCACAGGTTTATTGTATGAACATGTGGTGGTTTAAGTGAGAATGGCCGCCCACAGGCTCATATATTTGCATGTTAGTCACGAGGGGGTGGAATTGTTTGAGGATTAAAATGATTAGGAGGCGTGGCTTTATTTAAAGAGGAGTGTTGCTGGGGGTGGGCTTTGGGGTCTCAAACGCTCATACCAGCCCCAGTATCTCTCTCTCTGTCTCTGTCTGCCGCATGCAGATCAGGATACAAAGCTCCCAGCTACTGCTCTAGCACCCCACCTACCTGCTTCCTTCCGTGATGAGCATAGACTCACCTTCTGAAACCATAAGTAAGCCCCCAATTAAGTGCTTTCTTTTAGAAGCTGTCTTAGTCATGGCGTCTCTTCAGAAGCAAAAGAACAGTGACTAAGACAGAGCTTAATAAAATTCTGTTGGTAACTAACACACTCCTCAGATGCCATCACCAACATTATCAACATGTACATGATAAAACAAAACAACAAAAAAACCCAAACAACAAACAAAAACAAAAACAAAAGCCAAAAAAATAAAACCAAAGTAAAAACAAAACCCATTTTCTGCATAAATATCTTAGTTTTTAATATGTTTAAGACAGAGCCTCATGACTATAGCTCAGGTTAACCTGCTACTTGAGGATGTCCCTGCCTCGACCTCCTGAATGCTCAAAATACATACTTGGCTCATAAAATATGTACTTTTAGTTTTATTTTACATTATTTCTTTATTTTGGGGTGGGTGAAGGGGGAGCTTATGGAAGTCCGTTCCCTCTTAGCATCATGGAGGTCCTAGGATTAACTCAGATCGTCAGACTTGGCATCAAGTGCCATTCCTGCTGAACCATCTTGCCAACCCCAGATACTTGAACTACCATCAAGTGAAAGGTAGAAACAGGAGGATGGGGGGTGGGGGGCCCACTGACCAGCCAGTCCAGCCCAGTGAGAGAGCCTACCTCATAAAATAATGTGGAAAATTCTGAGAAACCATACCTGAGGCTGGCCTCTGGCCTCTATACACACATGTACATGTGCACGAGTGCCCGTGAGTGCGCGCGCATACACACACTCACACACACACACAAACATATACATACACAAAAATGCACATTCACTCACATTTAGAATATCACTGACTGAGCCCTCATAAAAGCTTTATTGAAGTGTAATCCTTAACACAAAATCTACTCTTCTACAGTGCCTGTTTCAGTGTATTCACCGTTTGTATCTGTTACCCCTATACATTTGAAGTAACACTTCATCACCACCACCTCCAAAGAAATTGAGACCACTTAACAGCCACTCTTTCTGCTGCATCCAAACCCAGGTGCTGCAAAGGACATCTCCATGTGTCTGCCTGATTGGGGCATTTGATGAGAAAAGAATCAGAACAACAACAACAAAAAAAAAAAAAATTTAAATAAAATACTCTTGTGGTCTTTAGTTTCTGGCTCCTTCCGGTTAGTGTGTTTTCAAGTTGGTCCAGGATGTGTGGCTTTTACACTTAGGCCTACAGTCCATTTTGAATTCACTTTACAGAAAAATTAGGAAGATTTCAAGGAGCATTACTTAGGAGCCATGCCATCCTGTTTACCCATGTGGAGTAACACGCTACTAATCAAGCTGTGCGTTCCGGCACACACCTAAAAGGCCCATGAGTAGAGTCTGTTTGCTGCATAGCTGATCTTCTCATCAAGACGTTATCTTAAAATAACAACAACAAAATTGAGGCTGTTACGAAACCCAGGATTCACAAATTCAAACTCCCCAGATGAAAAGGTAACAGAGAACGGTGGGGACAATGGCTGGCTGAACACCACACCTAGCTACCGTTCAGCTTCAGGCAGTGACGTGAATAAGGGTTCACATTTGGATACGGCCACAGCCTAATTCCTATAACCCTTACGTCTAATCTTACTTAGGAAACACACTTGATGTCTTGAGAGGACATCATGTTAAATCACCTAAGTAGATGCCAAATCTAATCACAAACGTTCTTACTAGAGTGAGCCAGAGGGAAAAAAGATACAAAGAGGAGTCGCCGTGAAGACAGAGATGGAGACCGGAGTGATGGGACCACAAGCCAAAGAGGAAGGAAGAAGGGAGCTTCTCTACAGTATTTTTGGAGTGGGGAATAAATTCCTCTTCCAGGTATGTCTTGAGTTCAAACTCTGGCCCACAGAACTGTGTCTGGGTCCATTTCTGCTGTCTCCAGCTCCATGCCCGCAGGGGATTTTGTCTAAGTGGTGGGAGGAAGCTGACGTGGAATTGCATCTAGTAGCTCTAGGATTTCCACACTCCAAGAGAAGACACAAACTCAGAATTTCCTACACTCACTATTTCTTTACCTTTAAACACAGCCAACTTTATGTTTCAAAGCACTGAGGTGGACAAGTAACCCGACTCTCCTGGACAGTCCCGGATTTCTGATAGTGGTGTGCCTCTCTGCTCTAAGTGTTCCCAAAGCTATTCAGTGCTCGGCTGCTCACCAGTCAGCTTCGCTGCAGGTCCCAGATCGGCTCTTGGTTCTCTCTAGGACTTGCTCCACCACAATATCAATAGGCTGAGTAGGCTCCAAAGTCCCAGTGTAGGAAGCATAACTACACTGGGCCTATCACAGCTTGACGCTGAACATGGTAAGCATTTTGGGTCACCCTGAAATGATTGGGAAACTTGGAGATACAAACACTCTGATTGTTCTTCTGAGCTGGCATCGCTATATTTGGTCTGATTACACACACACTCCCATTCAGGTTTGACCAGTAAAATCAGCCTTAAAACCAATGGCTTTGTGGAAAAAGTTCAGCCACAAACCCTTCCGTGTGGCCTCTTCTGCTTTCCCAGAGCACCTGGGGCAACTGTCACGATTCCTACATCCCAAACTTCAATTTACCATTGCCTCATTAGCACTTTCAAATTACAGTCTTTTGCCTCAATTTCTAAGTATTTTGTAAGAGGAAAGAACAACTAAGCTTCTCACATCTGGGCCAGGACTAGCCAGCAGGAGCCCTGGGCTTCGATCCCAGTTTACCCCTGGCCAGCTGCACAGCCTTGGCCAACCCTTTCCACCTCTCTAGGCCTCAATTTCCTGCAGTTGATCCCTGAATTTCCTTTCAGCTTTAAAAATTATTTTGACTGTGTAATTTAATTACACAACAAAATCTCAAATGTCTTTCAGCTTTCTGTGAGTTTGCACAAGGGTAGAGAAAGCAGGCACCCTCTTTCATTTATTCACTGATACCAGGTGTCAGGCGTGTGCCAGGCAGGCTGTCAAAAGCTGGAGGTACAGACTTGGCTAGAAGTCACTCACCCTAGCAAAGAATGTGCCGTCAGTTGGGTGTTTGTGACACAGTCCTCCAAAATCAAGGTTGTGTAACCCACACAGGAAGAATTGGAGAAGGGTCTGTTAAGGACGTGAGGCTTAAATTGAGCTTTGTAGAGCAAAGGAGAGAAATAATACCTCATGCAGAAAAATAAAAATTTTTAGTCGCTGGAATAATAAAAATTTTTAGTCGCTACCTGCCCTGTGACCTTCAAGTTCATGCGTCACATATGAAGCCAGCACTTCAAGCATAGGACACAAGGATGTATCGGGTGCACACAAGTATGCAATGCATACAACATAGAAAAGTGTTAGCAGTGAGGGGACCATGCTCCTGAAAACAAGGCTCCTTAAATCCACTGGTTAAAAATAAAAATAAAAAGATTTGAATGTGGAAATGGGACTAGCTGGGATGAGGAAGTGTATCAGTGTGAGGGGACAAGGGAATGTGATGGGAGGAGGGGAATATGATTAAAATGTATTATATATGTATATATGTATGTATGTATGTATGTATGGACACATGAAAATATCACAGTAAGACCCATCACTGTATAAAATTAATATTCACTAATAAAAAGCTTTACAGTGGCCTGGAAAAGCATATAATACACATAATACACACATCTATTTCTCTCTCTCTCTCTCTCTCTCTGTGTGTGTGTGTGTGTGTGTGTGTGTGTGTGTGTGTGTATGATTCTGATTTTCTGACTGAACCCAGAGGATTCACTACTCTAGGGGAATTTGAGGCTTTCCTCAACTGACTTGCAGTTTCCAAGTCACCTTAATTTCTACCCGGATTATTAACAGCAAGCCATTTCACATGTTTCTCTGCCAGGAAAAATAAAAGGCTAGAGCCAGCCATTTCCCAAGGACTCCTAGATGGCAGGTTATATTAAACAACATCACATTCCACATGCAAAAAAAAAAAAGTTACTTATTCCCACTGTGGGAGTGTCATTTTATAAAATTCTCCCGCTATGGTGAAAAGCCCCCGATCAGCTGCTCCCTTCGGGTCCTGTTTTTTCGTCCAGAAAATAGAGCTGCAGGGATAATGATTCAGCTGCGCTGAACAAAGACGACACAGACGGGGATTTGCCCAATATTTAATACACAGCGATTACTCAACTGCCATGACTTTTCATGAAAGAATGAGAAACACAGCCATGTCGATGAGAATCTGGAGTGTAAAAAAGCCAGACACGGGAACTTTTCCACATTCTGGTGTTTTAGCTAAATAAGCGGTGCCTTTATTTTAGGAGGGAAATTGAAGAAACAGTGAGATTTCTCAGCTTCTTGACTGCTTGAGAGACAGGGTCCTTTGCTTCCAGAAGCCCCAGTGAGAACCCAAGAGTGAAAGAGAAAGCACCAATCTGTCCTTTGAAAAATTAATTGCAACTTTAAATGGTAGCAATGAAGCATATTTTCATTTAAAATTTCAGTATCTTGGGATACATGTGCTAAATATTGGATCAGAAAGAAGTCTTAATTGGCAGTAATAAAATTCTCACTGATGCAAACAAATGAATAGTCAAGGGCTACAGGCTGTAACACAAGGACAGCAATTTGATTATTACAAATGATCATAATGAGCCCCATAACAATGGAATAAACATTATGTCACAATCAAAAGAAATAAAACATACTGATCTCTTACAGAAATAAAACTTTAAGAGTGAAACAGGAATTGGCAAAGTACAGAGCTAGTACTGCCTCTGCTGGGGACAGCATGTTCTCAAAGCTGCGCCCCGCCCCCACGCAGTTCCGGGAAGTTTCTAATGCGGAGCCTAAAAGCAATCTTCAGGAACCAAAGCCACTGGCTCATGTAGCGTTTCTCTCCACAAAGGACTCTCAGTGTCTCCTGAGACAGAGGAAAATAGAGTCATTCTAATGCAACAAGTTGTACACTCTAGTGCTGTCCCAGAGCCCGGACAGAGGGGAAAGACACCGGAAGAGGGATACTGGCAATCCTAGCAGGCAGAAAGGGGAAGCAGAGACAAGAGGTCCCAGAGGGGGGTAAAAAAAAAAAAAACAACTCACAGGAAGTGAGCAGCTCAGAGTGAGCAACTGGGGAGGCCTCAGGCTACCCAGGCGGCAGCCATGATGGAGGATGTTCTCTCTCCCGATACCTCCCAAGCCAGAGATGTGGAAAGAGTCTCTTGTTGGTGTCTTATGGGCTTCTGAGGAACTGACTGTTTTTATGCCTGGTTAGAGCACTCTTGTTTCCCTTGCTGACTGGCTCTGGGGCCCATTTCTGTCTGTATTGATTTCCTTTGGGATCTCTCAAGTCTAGGTCCGGAATGGGCTTTCAACTTTATGGCTTTCCTCTTAGGTAGCAAAGGAGACACTCTCAAGAGGTACAGGTTGATGATAGAGTGCAAAGGACCCTCTGTTCATCCCCCTCAGCCAAGGAGAAACTAGAGCAAGCAGTGTGCTTTTCCTTCTTTCTTTCTTTTTCTTTCTTTCTTTCTTTCTTTCTTTCTTTCTTTCTTTCTTTCTTTCTTTTCTTTCCTTCCTTCCTTTCCTTCCTCTCTCTCTCTCTCTCTCTCTCTCTCTCTCTCTCTCTCTCTCTCTCTCTTTCTTCCTTATTGTTCTACTCTATCTGAGTGTGTCTCAGGCAGAAGGACTCAGTCTTCTGGGCTCTAGGATGGGGAGGCATCCTAAAGTCGACTTCGTTGCCTCACATTGAGTCCTGTTATGTTCTTGCTCTTTTGGTTTTGTTGGTTTGTGTTTCGAGATAATATCTCACTGTACATCCAAGACTGGCGGCAAGCCCAGATCCTCCTGCTTCAGCCTTTCAAGAGCTGGGATCGCACGTTCAGTCTTCCGAGAGAACTTCTGCCCCTTGACTTATCTGCTTGTCCACTTCAGATCTCACAGAACACCAGAGAACTATCGGGACTTGAGGAAATGGTCAATTACACGCTGGTGCTAATGAAGCGGCTCTGAAAAACCAGCTGTCTGTAGATCTGCCAAAGCCTTGATTACAACAAACGCTCCTTGTGGTGGAGCCAGCAGAGGCCCTGGAGACCTGTGAGTACAGACAACCTTCTTTCAGATGAGGCAAAGAGGCCAGGGCAAGTTAAGGGTCTTTGTCAGGATTCTGGTCCAGCTCTCCTGACTACAGGTCCAAACAATTTCCATGATCCACTTCTCCGATGGCTCTGCAAATCCCTTGCAATGTAACATGTCATTGTCTAGATATACTCCATAAAAGAATTGCTATGCTTTCCCTTAAGCCAGGCTCAGACAAAGGAAATTGTCACATATATGTAGACATAAACATATACATGCATATATGTATACACACACACACACACACACACCCTTAAACTGTTGGGTTTGTAGCAAGTTTTATCTAATCTTCTATAAGCAGACATTGGGATGCCTCCATGGCATCAAACCAGGCCCCACTTACTCATTTAAGTCAGTGGCAACTTTTAAGCATCCAGAGAAGTTCATTTCACAATCGCATCCATTAAAATTGCTCAGGGGTGTTTTTAGGCCTTAAAACTATGGTTAGTTTAATGACCAATTCTTACCATAAGGGACACATAAAATTATGGGCTTTTCACTAAAGCAACAGATTTAAAATTTACCTGGCTCATGCCATTCTCTTTCTCTTGGCCTTTGGAAGCAAGCATTTCCCCTTAGCTCTAGAACTGAATGTTTTATCCATCTTGCACATCCCAGATAGTTCATCTTTTCTTTAAAATGTCACTACAATGATCAGCTTGTTGGAAAAGGCTAGAAGACCAGCTACAAGATGTCCCAAGAGCACAGAGACTCCCAGTGGCCAAGAACACTCTGACCAGTGCTGACCAGCTTCTGCTCCACTCAGTGACGGCAGGCAGGCATTCAGCACTGTGTCTCCCACTGCAGGAAATTAGACACTGTTCAGTCTCCTTAACTCCTTAGGGAACACGGACATCATTTCTCTGTCAGCTGTGGTGGACGAAACGGTGACATCACCTCTCAGTTTGCTGTGATCTCCCTCACTGATGGTTCTAAGGCCAGCCGCCACACGGGAGATTCTGTCTCTCTCCCCTTGTACTAGGAACATGGTTTGGATGTGAAGGTAGGTGGGTAAGTGGCTGGAGATGTAACTAAGGGCAGGTCAGTGGTCCAAGCTCTCAGCAACAGTCTCTCATTTGTACTGTCTACGACCTTTGTATTCGATTCTTTAAAAGGTAAGGCATTTCCCCATCAGTAGGAACAGAGGATTCTTGAGTTCTCTAGACTTCTACAAGACTTTATAGTCTTCTCACAGATGTAATTGCACTTTATATATAAAATTTTCACTTGTGATGATGAATGTTTTTGGCCTTTGTGTCTGTGATCACAGAAGAAATAGAGCCAACAAAATTCACATAACTGGCTTTGTGTGGTCAGTGTTGCACGTAACATTGGTCATTTTTCCCCCTTCTAGCACATGAAGAAAGGCAGGATACACAACTAGAGTGTATTCTTCAAATTAAAACTTGTATGTAAATGTTTGTAGCTGCGCTGCTCACAATAGCTTAAAGACAGACAAAACCCAAGCACCATCAACAAATGAATGGGCAGGCATTTTGTGGCATGTCTGTGTAATGAAGCCATTATTTACCCATGAAAGGGAACTGGGTACTGAGAAATGCTATGGCCCGGATGAACCCAAAATAATCACATTAAGTGAAAGAAGCTAGACACCAAAGGCCATGTGTATGATTCCACACTCATACAATATCCGGAATAGGTAAAGCCATTAACACAAAAAGCAGATTAGTTATTACCAGGGACTATGAGAAAGTCAGATGATGCAGGAGAGACTGATTAATGGGGAGAGAGATAACATCCTTTGGCGTTATAAGAGATCCTGGAACTAGATAAAGGCAATGGTTGCACAGTACTCTGAATGAGCAAGTTGTATACTTTGTAGGGGTTAATGTTGCTGTATGAACTTTAGGTCACAAGGGTCCACAAGCACCCACACCACACACATTCACACTGTGGAGGAATGAGCAAGGACTCGGACCCAGGTTTTCCATGGCAGCAGCTCTGTTTTCCCAAAGCCAACTGCTCTCAGTGACTCCTTTCTCTACCGGTCGCCCATTTACCTCCCATGACCTCTGTAGCCATGACCTGAAATTCTTTATCTTCCTATCCAAACTACATTCCACTCCTCTCTAAGCCTGCACTAAAGGGACTGTCAAATCAACTTTGACGAGTCATTTGGGACACTTCTAAGCAGATCCAGAGAGGTGACATTGCCACGTGCATTGCCCCATGAAAGTGAGCCTGGAAGGTGCACACTCCTCCCCACTTTGTTCAGTGCTCATGTGGGTTTTTTCAGTAGCACAGATGGGCCACGTCTGGAGAACAGGTTAAAGACACCAGCTTCTTCTTCAGAAAAATACATGAGCTAAGCCCTGCCAGGCCTGCACATGTTATCAACACTGAAGGGATGGAACGGGCTCAACAATCTCTGATGGACACCTCCAGATGTTCCCTGAAAAGGAAGAGGAAGAAGACCAAAGGGACAGCTGGGGTCTCAACTGGAGAGTCTCCCACCTTTATCTCTGGGAGGCCTGCATAAAGCAGATCTAACCCCGAAAGCCCTTTGTGAGACACGGGAAGCCCAGGGGAGGGGGATTGGAGCTAACAGAAAGCAAATGTCTACATTGGCAATGTCCGTGGCTGACGTCAGTTTGTTTTCCTCTCCATTGTTAATGGAAAAGAACTTATACAACAGCCCAGTGGAAATACTCAATACGAAATGTTCTGTCTGACTTTGATCATCTGCGCTTGCTGTGATAAGGAACATATGGCAGACTTCACTTGCCACCATAGTACATCAGGGATTCAAACATCTTTTCCACAAATGCTTACCTGCTAGGAAAGAAAACATCAAAGGACTAAGATGAGAAAAGCACAAGGTCAGCAAAGCCACAGAACGTGCTGAACTTATAGACTTCATGTGTAGGCCCCATGACATAGGTCTCTGGTCCACCCTTCAGCACCCAGATAAAATGGCCCAAATGCTTGTCCTCCTAGCTGTGGGACATCTACCTCTAACCCCAGGGTTTACCTGGGAGGGGACAGGCTGCAGCAGGTTTTTGTTTGTTTGTTTGTTTGTTTGCTTGCTTGCTTGTTTATTTATTTATTTATTTTTTACCATCCAGCTCCATAGCTGTGATTCTCTCTCACTGAACCATATTTTAGCCCATTCTGCATTTTTCCAAACCCTAGCTAAGAAACCTTCACAGAAATTTCCAAGTTGCAGAATTCCCAATGGTGGCCATCAGCTCTGTGTATGTGGTTGAATATGTACAGCCCAGAGTTCATCTTTTTGGTCATGTTAACTATATAATTTCAGATGACACTGAAATTATTAATACTCATTGTGGTGAAACCCTCACCCACATCCACTTCCACAACGTTGAACACCCCAGCCATTAGCAGTAAGTCCTCTGGGCTCACTTTTTCATCCCCTGACAAGCACTCTTACCCTCTCTGTCTCTAAGTGTTCCATGAGCAGAATCACATAGGATTTATTCTTTTATGCCTGGCTTATTTCACTTAGCGTGTGTATTTTGGGTTCATCCATGTTATAGCACCTATCAGAACTTCATTCTTTTTTAAAAAACAGCTAGAACAGATCCCATTGTGGAGCGCACCACACTTCATTTATCCTCTCATTAGCTGAAAGACCTTGGGGTTGTTTCCATGCTTGAAATGATGTTACTGAAGCTGCTATGAGCTGCTTTTGTACATGTACGAGTTCAAACCCCTGTTTTCAATTCATTTCTGTGAGTAGAACTACAGCTTCATAGAGTAATTCTGTTTAAAGTTTGAAGAAGACACCAGGCAGTGGTGGCACACGCCTTTAATCCCAGCACTCAGGAGGCAGAGCCAGGTGGATCTCTGTGAGTTTGAGGCCAACCTGGTCTACACAGCGAGATCCAGGACAGGCACCAAAACTACATGGAGAAACCCTGTCTCGAAACCCCACCCCCCAAAAAAAGTTAAAATTTGAAGAAGCCCTGCCTTAGCTACTGTTCTATTATTGTGAAGAGAAACCATGACCAAGGTAATTCTTACCAGAGAAAACATTTCATTGGGACTTGCTTACAGTTTTAAAGGCTTAGTCTGTGGTCATCATGGCAAGAAGCAGACAGACATGTCAATGGGGCAATAGCTGGGAGCTTTATATCCTGATCTACAGGTAGCAGGAGAGAGAAGTTCTTGGCATGGGTTTTTGAGACTTCAAAACCCACCAGAGTGACACACCTCCTCCAACAAGGCCATAACGCCTGATCCTTCTCAAATAGTTCCACTGAGGACCAAGCATTTAAACACAGAAGCCTATGGGGACCATTCTCAAACTATCAAAACTGCCATACTGTTTTTTATAGCAGCTGCCACATTTTACATTCCCATCAGCAATAACAAATGTAGTAGGAATCTTAAAGGTACTTGTTAATAAAATCAAACCTGAGGCCAGTTATTGGGGTGAATGCTGGAAGATCAGAGAAGCAGAACAAACCACAGCCATCTCACCTTGCTAGTTCCTCAGGTGATCCTGTTTCCTCAGGCTGGAAGCTTCTGTGTCATCATCCCAATGGCTCTCAGCTGAACTGTGCTGCTCCAAAGCCTGAATGATAAACCAGCCAGATGCTTAACTCACTTAGTTCCTGGTCCTCACGCCTTATATACCTTTCTGCTTTCTGCTATCACTCCCTGGGATTAAAGGCTGGATTTCTGGGATTAAAGGCGTGGGTCACCATGCTTAGCTGTTTCTAAAGTGGCCTTGAACTCAGATGTACGGCTAGCTCTGCCTCCCAAGTGCTGGGATTAAAGGCGTGCACCACCACCGCCCAACTTCTGCTATGGCTTGCTCTGACCCATTTTCTAGCCACCATTTCTGGCTCTGTTCTAGTGACTGTCTGTTCTCTGACCCCAGATAAATTTATTAGGGTGCACAATATTGTGGGGAACACAATACCACCACAAACAAAAGGTTTCAGAGTTTCCATATCCTAGCCACTATTTATTTTGTAGCTTTTTATTTGTTTGATTGACTTTTGTACTAGCCACATTGGTGTATGTGAAATACAGTCTCACTGGGATTTTGACTTGCACTCCCTAATGACAAGAGATATTGAACTTTTTTTGCTGTGTTTATCATCCACTTGCATATCGTCTTTGAAAAACTGCTTGCTCAAGTCTTTTGCCCACTTTAGAACTGGGGTTTTTGTTTTTTTGGTTTTTTTGTTTGTTTGTTTGTTTTGGGCTTTTTTTGGAGTTGTTGAGTTGCAGGAACATTATTCTAGCTATTAACTATTCTAATTATTAACTATTCTAGCTATTAACTCCTAGCAGATACCTGATTTACAAGCATTTTTTCTCATGCCATGAGTTTCTCTTTATTCTCTTGATAGTATCATGTAAAAATATTAAAAGTTTGATGAAGCACAGAGTTATCTATCTTTTCTTTTGTTACCTGTGCTTTTGGTGGCATCCAAAAAGTCATTACCAGGTCTGACAAGTGGCTTCTCCACCCTTATATTGCCTTCAGAGAGTTTCATTGGTTTTACTCAGGCTAACTCAGGTCTTTGGTTCATCTTTAGTTCACTTCTGTCTAGTGTGTAAGGTGAGGATCCAACCTCATTCTTTTGCATGTGGATGTCCAGTGTTTTCAGTACTAAGTTTTCAAAGACAGACAGACAGACAGACCCATATCCCCTTGGATGGTCTTGGCAGTTTGTGAAAATCATTTAGTCGTATGCATAAGGATTTATTTCTGGGCTCTCTGACTTATTCCACTATCACGAGTGTGTGGATAGAAGGTGGATGCTGGGAACGGGTCGGGACCACACTGTTGTGATTATAGTGACTTCATAGTGAACTCCCTATCTTCGTTCTCGAATTTCATGGCTATTCCGACTCTTGGACCTTTTGAGATTCTCTGAGTTTATGATGGATTTTTCAATTTTTACAGATAACACTAGAGTTATGACAAGGGTTTTTTGAATCAAAGGTCTTCAAGAGTCATGCCCTTTTCGAAGCTAAGACTGCTGTGAGCTCCCAGGAAAAGTCCCATCTCCAGTTCAAGAGGCAGCACTGATTCAGCTGTCAGGTTTCCCTTGCTGGAGAAGGCCCTGGCTTCCTCCCTCTCTCTTTTGTCCCTATGTCAGTTTCTCTCATAATCATAAGCCAATGACCAAGAGCAACGGGACACCACACTTTTCTCTTTAGGTTTAAGTAGTTGGAAAAAACAAATAAATAAACCTTCATCCAGAGGAGAAACTTATTTTTTTCTTTTTTTTGGGGTGGGTGGGTGGATGGTAGTTTCAAGATAGGACTTCTCTGTGTAGTTTTGGTGTCTGTCCTGGATCTCACTCTGTAGACCAGGCTTGGGTTTGAACTCACAGAGATCCACCTGCCTCTGCCTCCCAAGTGCTGGGATTAAAGGTGTGCGCCACCACTGCCCGACAGAAAACTTATTTCTTATAATCTAGTTGTTCCGAGTGAAATTGACTTACCCATCCAATTACCAGTAATGGTGAGGGTATGTACTTTTTACCTCAGTTCCCGAACTGATTAGACAAATGATGGAGTTACGACAACTGATTTAAATGAATCGGATTTACCACTGAACTTACTATGGGCAGGCTTCTTGAGACATTCAAAGAAAGAAGGGATTTAATTTTGGCTGTTGGCAAAAAGAGTTTCAGGATGGACAATGTGTAGCTAACCAGTGGTACCCCTAAATTTCTACCCTGTACCTCTGTAAGTGGGTCAGGGATTGTACTTAATAAAAAAAAAAATTAGTGCCTTTGCTAGAATAAGTCCAAGTAGCAAGGGTAAAATTGAGGGAGAATAGTACTGTGCAGTTGGGGTGCTTTGACTTATCGATAGCTGTGGAATTTGTGGAAACGCTAAGGACTTTCTCAAGAGATGGACCAAGCTCTGGAACACTCAATTCAAACCAAGCGACATGAGGTTTCTGCTTCCTACTCAACAGTGACAACCAAGAACTTACACAGAACTTTCAACTTCTCACAGCTACATTCCAGTCTACTTTCTCATGTGATCATGCTTAAGAATGTAATGCGGCTGGGCATGGGCACACACTATATTCTCCCGGCACTCAGGAGGCTGAGGCAGAGGGATCATCAGTGGGAAAATAACCAAGATTACAAAGTGAGTTTGCAGCCAACCTCAGCCACATCAAGAGACCGTATCTCAAACACAGACATGAAATGTATGAGTAAGAGAATCATTCTGCTCAGTTTCAATTTTGTTTCCATTTCCTTTTTTATGTGCATTTTATGGGGGACATCCAGCCTCTTCTAGTGCATTCTAGATTTAACGAGTCCTTAATCCATAGGAATAGAGGAAACAGTCACAGATGCTTGTTTCCAAAAGAATCGGTCAGTCATTTTGCAGGCTCTTCCTAGAAGAATCAACTGAAACTAAGTAATCTCCTGAGAATATTGTGTAGGAGATTTTCCTCTTTCTGAAGTAGTTGATGCTCCAAAACTTTGAAGGAAATCCAAGATAATTTTTTGAAGCTCGGTAATATTTATTCAGACAGTCTGTGTAGCAGCCAAGCTGAGAGAGAACACCAAAGTTTCAGATGGGGACATTTTTTTCTGTCCTGCGGACCAGGGAACCAAATCAGACAGTGCTGTGGGCTGTTGAGAGCATGCTCCTGTAGGCAAGGGTTGTTAATTTCCAGCACAGAAAAGAAACAAAGAAAAATAGTTTAACTCCTCCAAGGTTAAAAGTGGCTGAGATCATACACAGAGACGTTACAGTGAGACAGAGACAGGATGAGAGTCGGGGGAGTGATAGTGATGGGTGGGTGTTAGCAATCCGGAAGCTGCATAGGACCTGGGCAGTGTGAAGCAATTCCCTGAGGAGGGGAAGAAGAAGCCTAATCATGCTACTAATTAACTACTTTTATTAATATTTTATTAATATAGCCATGTCAGTGTTTTTATTGTTAACAACAACAAAAAATCTAATTTAAGTATATCAGAACCATCACAGTGACCCAGAAGTTGGTTGTATAGACAAGCCACTGTCCTTCAGAGAGCAATGTGATTCAAAAGCTAGCTCACTTTATTACTGTTGTTATCATCATCACCACCACCATCATCATCACCGTCATCATCATCATCATCATAACATGTATGAGTGTTTTGCCTACATGTATGTCTATGTACCATATGCATGCCTGGTGCTCTCAGAGTTCAGAAGAAGGCATCGGATCCCCTTGAGCTGGAATTACAGACAGTTGTGAACCACCACGTGTGTGCTGGGAGCTGAACCTGAGTCCTCTGGAAGAGCATCCAGTGTTCTCAACTGGCTGAGCCATCTCTCCAGCCCTTCACTTTCAAGTTGCTACTCAGGATGTCAAAACGAAAATCTCAGAATACTTGTTTGTTTCCTGTGAACTCTAGCAAATTCCTTTTGGGTGCTTATTGTACCTGTTGAAAAACGTTTACCCTAAAGAAGGCCAAAAATTTCAGTCTGGAAAGTCAAACAAAAACCATGGATTTGTAATGTGCTCATGCAAGTTAGGCTGCCTGGATTTCAGGCCTTTGCCTTTTCACTTGGGCCTATGTGTGCTGTAAGCAAATTAATATTTCTAACATAGCAATCATTTTGACATCTAGGATGCTTGTGTCCTCCCGAAGATTAGAGGTCTGTTTCTCTAATAACCCCAATGGAGCAAAATCACTGAGGAGCGATTCCAGGCAGATCATGCACAGCTTATGTTTCCTCACGACCATCCGCTAGCTTCCTGTGAGAGCTTGATTTATTGCTGCTGTCAAGAAAACACCCCAGTTTCCAGAAAGATGAAGGATGGCTGAGCCACCCACTGCCCAGCTGGCCAAGGTCCCAGCCACATGGCATCTGTGAAAATATGAGTGATAAAGTTTTGGTTTCTAGTTTCCAGCTTCATTTTTAGCTTTCAGTTTTTCCAATCTGTGTGGTGGTTTCTGTCCCTTCGACCCTCAACATTTTAAAGCCATAACTCCAAGAATAGTAAAAACTAATGAGCCAGGCACTTCCCCTGAAAAACAAAATGACTTTAAAATATTATTCTAGAAAAAATAATAAGCCTCTAAATACACCCAAAGTGGACTTAGGAAAACAAACCAGATATTAAATAACTAAAAGCCTCAAGAAATAAACATCTTTTATCCAGGTGGGTTAAGGCATACACACCAGGAAAAAAAAAAATCCATATTCAAAAATTTGGGCTGGCGAGTGCTGTAGCTGGGTGTACATTAATCAACTATTTTTTAATTAGGGGTAAGGTGCTTGCCAGAATTGTGCAGGTGGCGGGATGGGAGTAGAAGGGGACTGGGTTGAAAAAAAAGAAGGTAAGTTTAAATTTAATCTGGTTAATTCTAGCTAAATAAAGCCTTAGTGGTTTATTTGGAAGACAGAATCTAGTCATTATAGCTATTAAACTCCCAGAAACTCATATTTTTATTATTTATTTATTTACTTACTTTTGTTTTTCAAGGTGGAGTTTCTCTGTGTAGCCCTGGCTGCCCTGGAACTTGCTCTGTAGACCAGGCTGGCCTCAAACTCAGACATCTGACTGCCTCTGCCTCCTGAGTGCTGGGATTAAAGGCCCGTGCCATCACTGCCTAGCTTCAGGGTTTTAATTTGTCAGAAAATCTTCAAGTTTGACTGTATGTTTGGGAATGCCAAGGCACCATCTTAGTTTCGGGAGACTTGGTAGAGTCTAGTTTGGAGTAGTGGTGAACATGAACACTCAGGGCCTTCACAAGTGCTTCCAAAATTTCCGTATGCATGTAGTTTACTGTTAGCATCCTACACAGAACCCCACCCCTTGTCAGTCTGGTTGAGACCCCCACCCCCAGTAGCAGTCACTGAGATAAGGATGTGGGCCCAAGTAGCTTGTTTGAGAGGCAGACCCAGGAAATCTTGACAGGCATGTCAAGAAGTGGTCTAGGAAAGAGGAAGTCATATAGAGCATGTGAATGAGCAGACTGTCGCTCTGGGCAACAGGAGCTCAGTATCACAGGAGTGCTATAGAGATGGAGGAGAGAACACCAGGGACCAAGGAAGGGGGGTAATTTTTTTTTAATCTCATCCATCACTGGTGGAGACCACTCTTGGAGTATCAGTTGCTCAGTACTCACAGCCTGCCCCAACAGAGGAAGCCCTTGTGGCCAAAGAATTCCTTACACTGGGAAGACAAGTTGTAGGAGGCAGTCACCTGTATGTTCCAGAAACATTGTGCAGAAGACAAAGGTAGACAAACAAGACCCACAGTCACACTCAAGAAGGATTAAGGATTGGTTAAATTAGGAGTAGGTTGTTATGAAGTGAGCCTGGCATTTCCCTATAGTCTTACACACACACACATACACACACACACACACACACACACACACACACACACACACACACACACCAGCATTCTTCCTTTTCTGACATGAGTAGACCTACCTTGAGGCTCTTCCCAGAATCCAGAAGATGCCAATGCCATCCTTTTAGACTATCTCTTTGCTTTTAAAGTGTCCTGCCTTAGGTATTTTGTTGTCCAAATGTAGACTAAGATAATACTCATATTCACTCCAGGATGAAATAAGGAACCAACAAACAGTGTGAGAAGTAGATAAAGATGATGTTGGCAATGGAGGAAGTAAAAAGCAGACAGAGGCACAAGGTCACAATGTAGGTAGACTGGATTCAAGCAATTTTGCCCAACCAACAAGTTACTAAGACCAGAGGTCAACAAAGAATTGAGTGTAGATGATGAGCATGGTTCGTGGTAGGGGAGTTGTGAGGAGGGTAGGATCTTCCCTTCTCATGGTCTCATTATGTAAAAACTGCCATGGGCTTTCTACCTTGATGCCTTGATGTGGGCATGCAGCTCTGAACTGATCTTGAGTTTATATGTTGTCATGACACCACAGCCAAGATTGTTCCAAGATGGCTGAATGGTTTGGTCATGTGGCTAATGTCAAATTGTTCCTTTGGCTTGTATAGAGTCACCCAGGGGAGCCAGTGGTGAGAAGAACAAATACAGAGTCCATGTTTCCCCAAATGGATACTGAGCATCCTTCAAAACCCAAGTGTCTTCCCATCCTGCCTTTCACAGGGCGATTGTGTTTGGCAGTACCAGGAGCTAGAAGGGTTTTCCTATGATAATACCAAGAGATGCTCTCGACATACTTCCATAAAACCTTCTCTTGATGCCAAGGTCACTGCCAAACTGATTTTGGCCTGATCTTAGATCTGGGTCAAGGAAAATGGTATCACATTCTGATCTGCTGGTATTCCAGAAGCAGCAGGGCCAGATCTCTATTACCTGAGGACCACATAGCCTTCTAACCCTATCAATGCCTTCCCTCCTTAAACCACACCAAGCAAAGGCAAGAGAGAGCCTCAGAAGGGCATCCCTGGGAATGAGAAGCACACACTCCAGTCCAAAATCTTGAAAGTATATCTTACTTTCTCTCCAGTTAACCATGGAGTTTCAGCTCACATCAAATACTGGGGCCATTCCCTAAGACTTCCTAGGCTATAGAATTGTGAGCCACATGTACTTTTTTTGATAATTACTTTTGCTTATTCATTTATCTGTATGCACATGGGTGTCATGGTGCATGTAGGCAGGTCAGAAGACAGGCAATTGGTTCTCTTTCCACCATGTGGGTCCCTGGGATTGAACTTGGGTCGTCAAAGTTGAAGGTAAGTACTTTTACCTGCTGAGTACTCTCTTACCTACCCTGAATTTCTATTCTCTATAAATTTCTCGCTCTGCAGTATCTGCTATGGCAGCATCATGTGGACTGAGACTTGTACTCACAGACAAGCTTTGGACTTCACTTCTTGAATAAAATGTAGTGTCATTGCATCTTCCTCCTAGATTATTTGCTGAAAAATCAAATGATACAGCATATGTAAAAGGAGCCTAAACTCTGCATGGCTGCAGACTCATTTTTATAGCTGTACCAAAGGCACACATGTCCCTTGGTACAGATCCTGAGCTCAGGAAGGACATGGCAAGTTGATAAAATAGGCCATTTGTCTTCCAGACTTGAAAATGCCAGTACTAGTCCGGTGTCCTTGCAAATGAATCTGACTTTGTTTTGTTTGGTTTGTAAAATCTGCACCCATGGGGAAGGATTCACTTTACTGTGTGGAAAGAAACCACAGGAAGGGAGAATCATCTAACTCTCCCTTTGTAGCCTTGCTGCCTGCCAAGAGGACAGGTGTGAGGTCTCCTGGGGTCCAGAACACTGAGACTCCAGGAGAAGAGGTACAGGAACAGAGGGGGACATAAAGCCCAACACATCCATCCCATCTGGGAAATAAAGTAGGTCAAACCAAGAGTGCTATTCCCTCACAAAAAGGGCAAGTCCAGGAGGGAAGAGGCCAAGGCAAGGGGGAGGAGTCTAGATTCTCTCCAAAGACAAATCCACAGAAGTGAGCAGATTTTTTGTCTAATGAGAAGATGTGGTGGAAGTGTTATATCTGTCCCCACAAGATCATCCCATTCCTTCCCCCAGCATGGTTTATAGACAGTGTCATCTCATCACACACATGCCTCAAAATACCAAATAAAATAACTCAAATTATTCAAATGAATCAAACCCAAGGTTACCCAAAAGAAATCGCAAATAGCATTCCCCACCCACCCACCCCACCCACCCACCCCCCGCAGAATCCATAGTGGGCAGCATGTGGGCAAAGAAGAGTCATTTGCTGGTTCCCTTTTGTTGACCTCAAGTTGTTCAATTCTCTAGCAAGGAGGCCTACTGTCTTGACTAAACAGTGGGAGCAGAGAAGTCACCGAGTTTCATCTCAGACTTGACCACAGCAAGCCCCAAAGGTTGGGTGCCTCATCTAATGGCAAGAGAACCCAAGAGCATCAGGAACCTTCCCCACCATTAGCTTCATTTCATCCCAGACTGTCATCCACTTTGACAAATGAGGAAAGCAAAACCTATGGAAAACCAAGGGAATCCAGATTCAAACACAAATGTGTTGCAGCTCAGGGTGGTGCTGACCACCAGGTCTCTGTCCTGGAGAGCAGAGGATATAGAAAAGTAGTCTTCTAGGTGGTTCTTGACCTGAGAACTTCATCCAAACCCACTGAAGTACCGAGATGGTCAGCAACTAGAAGTTGAGGGCACCTTGGTTCTGACTTAGACAAGTTCTGGATTCTGGGAAGGAATTGCTAATAACCTGCTTGTCACATCTTCTGCCTGAAACTCCCTCTTCATAAGTATCCCCATCTTAACTATCTGCCATTAACTACAGATGCCAACAGCTGATGTCCCACAGGCTGTTCCAACACTCAGGATCCAAAGCCTATGGATGACCATGAGTTTGTGACATTCTGAATGGGTTAGGCTAGGGCGCCTTTAAGAACGTTCCAACCAGAAGCTGATACCAGAAGAGCAGTTTTGTGGAACACGGGCAAGGGAAGAGGACAACGAGTGGACAAAACTGGCAAATGTCTACTACACCAGCTAATGGCCAAGGTACTTCTAACCTCACTCGCATCAGCCCCTGGGAAGACGCTTCAGACTTCAAAACCGGAAATTGGCAACAGACAGAAAACTCCCTCATTCACACTGAGTAGCAGGTGATCCCATGTTTGCTTGCTTTTTTGACCACCTGCAGTGTTCATGATCTCATTTATATTTTTTTTTTTCTCAGTTTGTCTCATGCAGGCTCCGACCTAACAGCCTGTTTTGGAGTGGTCCATTCCATCTGAAAGGAGTGGCAGCAGCTTTATTATTATTATTATTATTATTATTATTATTATTATTAACCAAATTCATGTTCCTCACTGACAACTTGCCCCCATGTTCTCACTGTGACAGTGTCCTCCATGTTTTGATGCAGCTGGGAGTGGGAAGAACAGAGTAAAGAGATGGGTCACCAAAGCCAGCACCATGCTGTTTGGACTTTCAGCCTCTAAAGGTCTGGGATGAACAAACCTCTTTTCTCTGTACAGTACTCATCTTCAGGTATTTTGGTATAGTGAGAGAAAGCAAGACAGTAGCCATATACAGTTCATAGACCAGCACTTCAGATCTGCCGCTGGCATGCTTGCTTTGATTCAGACACAAGGGACCCTTCTATAGCTCAGTTTAAGGGTTCTGCCCTGAGGAGTACCATTCACTGTGACCCTCCTTAGAATGTGCGTATCCCACAGGACCCACCCACCCAGAGCCTGACCTCTCTATCCTGCTTCTTGACTGCACCCCCCCACAAAGATCCAGGTGCCCCAAATTCCCTGCCCACTGACCCAGAGGGCGTTTTTCAAAAGCTTGTGGTAATCTTTCCTCTGTCCATTCCCCTGGTAGCAGACTGCTCACATTCCTAACCCAAAGGAAGGTCAAGGGATGCTGTCCCCAGAAGTGGCTGGTATTTGTGCAGCAGGCTGATGTCAGAGAGATGTGCACTGGGCTGGGTTAAAGCAGAGCTGAATTTCATTCAGTAAAAGTGAGGAAGTTGAAAACTCTTGTGTTTTACTTTTCCAGCTGATTGGTAAAGTGTATTTTTCAAGAGAAGGGAGCATGATGTTTTATTTGGCTGATTATTTGATCTGTAATTATTTATAGGATTGAATGTTTAGACATGGGATCCTGTGGCTCCGCTGTACTCATGACACAAACTCTGCAGTTGTTGGGAGAGGGAGCTCAGATTTCAATGCCAGAGGCAGGAGGGCAGCCAGTCCTTGCCAGGTCATTCCATTCCTGCCAGCATGCTGTATCTGCCTAGTATTTCTGCAGGCTCCCCAAGCTCTCACCTTGAGAGCAGCTGCTTTTCACCAACACCCCACTTTGTTTAAATCACAGTTGATCCCTGCCAATTACCAAAATGACACAGTACTCCTCCAATACAAACCTCCTTTTCTGCTAATTGGCTCTATCTAGGCTCTTATAAAGGATTATATTGAACGCATGGTAAGCCAGTGTTTGTATGAGCCAGGGAGGGGGGGCTGCTCTCTGTACTCACAGCCATGATTAGGGGCCCTCTGTGGATTGTAACCTGCACAGCTGCAGGACAGGGAAGTATTGTTCTGACCTCTTCCAGTCCAGGGCCTAAGCCCTAGTCAGTTTGGGGACTTCCCTGTAAACCATCACTGTCTAATCATAGATCTAGGCACTCCATCTCTGGGGATGCCTACAAGTCAGAAGTAAGAGGGTTTGGATTTCAGAACATAAAACAGTTTATAAGAAGACATCATCCTCTGGCAAGGGCCCTTCCAACCTAAGTTCAGATGAGACATCAGCCCTTTCCTCACCTCCTACCAAAACACCACCAAGTATATTCCAGGTCTAGAACTATCCATTAATATACACACTTTATATAGGAGGCAGATAGAGAGCACAAAGAAAATCACTCATATTCGTTGTTATTATTGATTGGTAGTTAGATATCAGGTGATTTTTCCTCTTTGTGGTTATTGATATTTCCTACCTTTGTGTGTGTGTGTGTGTGTGTGTGTGTGTGTGTGTGTGTGTGTGTGTGTTGTGGAATATTAGTTTAAGATGTGTTACATTTATTTATGCTGTGGAACATTTGTTTAAGGATGCAAAGATGTGTTGCATTCTTTTACGTTGCATTTGTTTAACTCTGTAAAGCTGTATTACTTTGCCTGGCTGAAGCACTTGATTGATCTAATAAAGAGCTGAACAGCCAATAGCAAGACAGGAGAGAAAATAAATGGAAGGAGAAATATAGGCTTGGGAGAAGAGGAGGAGCAAGAAAAGGGGAAAAAGAAGAGGACACCTGGGGCCAGCCACCCAGCCACACAACCAGCCACAGAGTAAGAAGGAAAGAAAGACATATAGGATAAAGAAAGATAAAAAGCTTAGAGGCAAAATGTAGAGGAAGAAAAATGAGTTAATGTAAGTTAGAAAAGCTGGCTAGAAACAAGCCAAGCTAAGGGTGGGCATTCATAAGTAACAATAAGTCTCTGTGTAGTTATTTGGGAGCTGGGTGGTGGGCCCCCAAAGAGTGGAAAAAAAACAACTACACACATGTGCGCACACACACACACACACACACACACACACACACACACACACACCTTTCTGTCTTTCATTAGAAAACAAACAAGCTTCTAATGGGAAGATAATAACATAAAATAAAATAAAAACTAACACATCAGAACAGGACAAAACAAACAAGCAAAAGGAAAAGACCCAAGAAAAGGAATAAGACTCAGAGACCCACTCACTTGCATACTCAGAAATCCCATAAAAACATGAAACTGGAAGCCATAATATATACACAAAGTACCTGTAGGGTAAGAAAAGAAAAAAATAAATAAGCAAAATAAAAAAATATAAAATTAAAATTAAAAATTAGATTTTTTTTTTTAAATCCCTGAAATGACATTATGAAACAAGGAACCTCCAAAAGATGTTGTTGAATTCATTTTCATTTTTTGGGGGGGAGGGGCTTTCAAGACAGGGTTTCTCTGTGTAGCTTTGGAGCCTGCCCTGGAACTCACTTTGTAGCCCAGGCTGGCCTCGAACTCACAGAGATCCGCCTGCCTCTGCCTCCCAAGTGCTGGGATTAAAGGCGTGCGCCACCACCGCCTGGCTGAATTTGTTTTCAGTTGGCCATCTACTACTGCTGGACATGTAGACTGCCCTGAAGAGGAGTTTGTTTCCCCAGGAAGACTACCTAGGAGAAAACTAAGTTTTCATTTGCAAGTGATTACTATTGGAGCCAGCTTCTGGAGTAGGGATGAGAGCATGCTTCTCCTTTCAGCTCTAGGACCCATCCCATGCAGGCCCATGCAGGCCTTGTTCATGCTACCTCAGTTTCTGTGAGTTTATATATGTGTCTACCCCATTGATTTAGAGGGACTCCATCCCCTCTGGCTCTTACGCTCTTTCCACCTTCTCTGCTGCAGGGTTCCCTGAGACCTGAGAGAAGGGATTTGATGGAAGCATCCCTTAGGGCTGAGTGTTCCGAGGTCTCTCACTCTCTATCTTTGTTTCCCATCTACTGCAGGAAGAAGCTTCTCTGATGATGGTTGAACAAGTCCCTGAACAGCAGAATCTCATTAGGAGTCATTTTATTGCTATGTTCTCCGTGGAACAGTAGTATTTGGTTTTACCCTAGGTCCCTGGGCTATCTAGTCTCAGGCTTTTGGTCACCAAAGCAGTTTAAGGTATGTATATTTCCTATTTTTCAAAAATATATTTTACTTATGTAAGTAGAATTCAAGGACACATGTACATGTGTGTGCATGCAAACACGTGCAAACACACACACACACACAGAAGGGGTGGCGGAGAGAGAAAGAGAGAGAGAGAGAGAGAGAGAGAGAGAGAGAGAGAGAACACAAAGAGACTAGAAAAGAAGTTCAAATCCTAACTCATGGAGTATAGCATCTATTCTCCAGCCCTGGATTAAGGTCTGTCTGTTCATCTCTACCCCTGATATGACATCTTAAGTCTTGAGTGATTGAGAACATCAGAATTATACTCAAATCCATCCCCAAGTCACCCCTGTAATTATGTGTTAATGTTCCCCTCAAAAAGATCGGTAACAGACCACTCTTTTGCCTTTGTGTAAGCTACATTGGCCTCAGCGTCTTTCTGCCCTGTGGGGCTTTGTTGAGGATTCGTGGAAGTGCTGTGAGCATGTGCCAGTGGCTCTCTTTACATAGGAGCCTCATGCCGGGTCTCACACTCAAGTTGGCAGTGGACTTGAAAGTTGAACCTCATTTTTCCTTCCATACAAACTTCAGGGATATCTTCACAGCTCTCGCAAAGAAAATGTTTTTCTTTTTAAACTTTTCCCCTTCTTGTTGGAAAGAAGTTGGTCATTTCTTGACCAAAAATTTATTATGGTATAAACTTTCAGCCTTAATTTGCTTTGGTGCAAACAGAAAGAAAAAGTCAAGGTCCCAAATAGACTAATGCTATGTACAAAAGGAAATCTTGAAATCAGGCTTTATATGGAAACTATAGGATTTCCCCATCTGGCATCCACTGGGGAGAGAAGAAGTGGAGGGGGCAGGAGAGATGGCTCAGTGGGCAATGTGCTTGTTCCAAAAGCATGGGCACCCGAGTTCAGATCCTAGGACCCTCTTTAAGCCAGTCATGCTAGCAAGTACCTATACCCCAGCACCGGTGAGTGGCAAAAGTCAGATGCTGGGGAGTAACTTGTCAGCCAGTCTATCCAGTTAGTGACCGTCAGCTTCAATGAGAGACTCTGACTCAAAAAATAAATAAATAATAAGGTTAGGGATGTTAGAAGAGAACGTTGGTACAGACTTCTGGTTTCCACATGTGTACATACACATGCATAGGGAAGTGTGCACACACACACACACACACACACACACACACAGAGAGAGAGAGAGAGGGAGAGAGAGAGAGAGAGAAGAGAAGAGAAGAGAAGAGAGAGAGTCTTCTAGAAAGGATGAGCTCCATGTTGATGAGCAGAAAACAAAGCAATTTGTTTTTCCTAGATCTGTTTAAACAGTCAGAGCTAAATTTAAGAGCCACAGGAAGAGTCTGGTGAAGAAGGTATCTTTGGCAACAGATACATCTGGATGCAAGCCCAGGCTCTTGTCTTTGCCCATATCAGACTTTTTGGGCAACATTTAATCCTTCTGTGCCCTGATTCCCTCATTCCTAAGATGGGAATTATAATAGGGTGTTTTATAGTGGTTCTCTGGTTATGTGCTTTTCCATTTTACTGTATTATACCTAGAAACATTTAGAATACAGTTCTCAATAAACACTAGCCTTTAGAACTCTATCTGGATGATAACAACTTCCTGCCATACAACAAGGAACATGGGTCAGATTTACTTTCTTGCCTGGATTAACTTAAAAACAGACAAAACTCATAAAAGCAGGCTCTTCAAGCTAGCAAGGCCCAGGGTGAAAAGGACAGTAATCCTAAGGGATGAGAGACAAATGTATTGAATGCACTGAAACATCTCCTTACAGAGGGCAGAGTGGGGGATCCAGGCACAATGGGGAGTCGCCCTGAATTGAGGAGACAAAAGTTGAAGTCTGGAGAGGTCGAAGGGGCTAGAGTTTCAGAACCAAAAACCAGAGAGGTGCTAAAATTAGTCCTAAATTAGCCATAATTCACCTAAGAAAGCCAGAGAGAATCTGACCATTTACTAAACAAGCTACTATATTAGTTAATGAGAGAATAAATGTGTAGCAAGATTTATGAGAAATAAAAACAGAATGCATGGATTATAAATATAAGAAGTGAGAGTAGTTCTATCACTAAATATTTTAGGGCTATTTAAAGAACAATAAGGGGATATTGACAACAACTTTATGACAATCAATTCAACAACGCGATGAGATAAATCACCAATGCAATTCAGAAATATGAATAACCCTATTGTAGTTGGAGAGCTTCTCTCCAGCCCCCCTCCCCCCCTGTCAAGCCCTGTTAGTCCAACAACCTACTTAGACATTTATATTATTTAAACTGCTTGGCCATTAGCTCAGGCCTACCATTGTCTAGCTCTTACTCTTATATTTAGCCCATTTCTATTAATCTATACTTTGCCACGTGGCTCGTGGCTTACCAGTACCTTACATTTTTCTTGTCATTTTGGCAGCTGGTTCCAGGACCCTGGATGCTGGAGGTAGACTGAGCAGGGTTCTCTAGAGAACACCACCAGACTGCGCCATACCTTTCCCAGACCCTGCAACCTATCCCTTCATTTGTAAGCTACCCCATAAAATAAACCTCCCTTTTAACTATGTGGAGTGGCCTTAATAATTTCACCAATACCCTATACCCAATATAAAATTTTTATTGGTAGTTTGAAAACATTCTCATAAGAAAACCCTAGGGCCAAATGCTTTCTATGGAGAGCTTACCTGAGAATAATTCAATTCTATGCAAATCCTTCATGAAACTTCAAGAAGAGGGAATGTTTCTCGGTTGTACAAGACCATCTTTTCTGTATTACTAAAACCAGATATAAAATAATAATTAATTGTAACTATCTTTCATGATTATAGAGGTAAAGAAATCACAAACAAAACTTTAGGAAGTCTAAACTACTTGGGAGAAGAATAACAGAAGATAACCAAGTGTGGGTTTTTTGTTTTGTTTTGTTTTGTTTTTTTAAGTCCAGGAATGATGATTGGTTTGACCTTCAAAACCATCAATATAATTCTCATTTTTAAAAACAGAGGGAAAATATAAGATTATCTCAACAGATGAAAAAACTGTGCTCAACAAAATCCAATGTTCTTTCTTAACTAAAGCTCTCAGCAAACTAGAAACACATGGAAACTTCTAAAATATATTTACAAAAGTCCAAAGCTAACATCAAACTTCATGGTTAAAAAAAAAAAACCAACTGTTTTCCCTCCAAGATCAGAAACAAAACAGACATGCTTAGTCTCAAGTTTGTACTCAATTGCTGTACTGTGTGGTGGTATTGTGTTCCCCAAAATATTGTGCACCCTAATAAACTTATCTGGGGTCAGAGAACAGAATAGCCACTAGGTACAGAGGCTAGAAAATGGTGGCACTCACGCCTTTAATCCTAGCATTCCAGAGGCAGAGATCCATTTGGATCTCTGTGAGTTCACAGCCACACTGGAAACAGCGAGGCATGGTGACACACGCCTTTAATCCCAAGAAGTGAGCCTTTAATCCCAGCAAGTGATGGCAGCAAGCAGAAAGGTATATAAGGCTTGAGGACCAGGTTAACTAGCCTGGTTAAGCATTCAGGCTTTCAAGAAGCAGTTCAGCTGAGATCCATTCAGATAAGGACTCAAGAGACTTCCAGTCTGAGAAAACAGGATCAGCTGAGAAGTTGGCAAAGTGAGGTGGCTATGGCTTGTTCTGCTTCTCTGATCTTCCAGCAATCACCCCAATAACTGGCCTTGGGTTTGTTTTTATTAACAAGACTCTAAGATTCATGCTACAGTACTGAATTAGACAACTAAAAGATATACCCACTATCCAGATGTAAAATGAAGTTCATAAGACTCGTTATTCACCAATGGTTCAGTCATGATGTGGTATATGAAGAACTTCCTAAGAAAAAAAGTCACCATTATGCATGCCTAGTATGAGGAGGATTGACCGTGCCACATATTGGCAAGAATATGGAGCAACTGGAATGTGTAAGGTAATGCATAATGGTATACTACCTCACAAAAGAATTCTTGGAGTTTTCACCATTTAGTCACTGTGTAATCCGAAAAAAAATGTCCATCGAAAACTAAATTGTAGTATATCCACATAATGGAAAACTATTCGGCAATCAAGTGGATACACTATTTATACACACAATGCATTTAATCTAGAAATATCTGTGCTGAGTAAAAGAAGCCACACACCACCTGTATCGACTATACGATTCTGTTAATATAAAATTCTAGAAGGGGCAAATAAGTTTACAATAAAGGAAACAAATGATGGTTTTCCTAGAGGGCTGGTTTGAGGGAAGGGCTATAAAAGATGAGGAAACTTAGAAGTACCTTATAGGAATGCCCATTGTCTTGATTTTGATGGTAGTCTCATGTGCCCAAATGAATCCAACATGAGTCCAATTCATGGTTAACTATAGCTCAGCAAAGCAGTTTTCTTAAGGATTTAAGTCTATTCATAGATGGAATCGGCCTAGGTTCTCAACAAGAGATACATAGTTCAAATGTGGTGCAGTAACCAATATAGTACTGAACTGTGAAAAAGAATGAGATGTAAGCCTATCATTATCGGGAAAAGGAGGTAGAACTGGAGTGTATTATGAAGTCAGATATGCAATCATTGTGCAATGAGGTCAACATTGAGCACACTGTGTAAAGTAAAATAAACACATGCAGAAAGGCATGCACTCTCTCTCATTTGTAGGAACTTGGAAAAAATTTCCTTAAAGTTAAAAGTGGTAATTAGGCACTGGGAAGGGTACACAGATGAGTATATGGGGGGCGGGGGAAGACTGGATTTAGTCAGTGCATGCTGTGTGCATGGACAGAACCATCACACTATACCTTATTAAAATGTGCAACTAATGCTTGTTAGTAAACACTTACAAAAAGAAAAACAACTACTTAAAAGACTTTTTTAAAGCCTAAAATTGTTTTAAGTGTGCCTGGTAAAAGATATTTATGCAATCTATTCACTCTTGAGGTTCTTTACTTAATTAAATCTGTTCTTTGGCAATTGTTTACTCTCACTCCCGACTCTGTTCTCTCCTCACCCCCAGGGCCCCCCTCTGCACTATGGGTCTTTTACTACACTCCTGTCATTGTGTTTTGTTTTGCACTGAATTTAACCAGGACTGCCTGTGTGGCCATGGGTTTGGAACTGTGTATTGGAGCCTAGTGGGCTGACTGATGGGTGCACTGCCAAGAAGAATGATTCTGTCCCTCAGAATCCGTCAGTACCAAACTCGTCAGCAAGGAGAAGTAGGAGCCCAGGAGCTCCTTCCTCCCTGATCTGTGACTGTTGACAGGCTCTGTCTTGCACAGGCCCATGCAGGCAACCACAGCTACTAGGAGATCATGTTTTTGATGGCTCTGTTGTGCCTTGGAGACAGCATTGGGCAGCCATTCTCCCTGTCTTGTGGTGCTTACATTCTTCCTGCTTCCTTTTCCATGATCTTCCCTGAGTCTTAGAAGGGATGGTGGTGTAAGTGACCTGTTTGGAGCTAAGCACTCAACTGTTACTCATACTAAGCACCTTGAGCTGCCATGGGTCTTCTGCATCCACTGCCGTTCACAGCAAGAGAAGCTTCTCTGCCTAAGACTGAAAGGAGCATTTGTCTATGGATATAAATACCAATTTTTAGAAGGTAGTTTGTTGCCATATCAATTTAGCTAAACAATGTCAGTGACTTCCTCCCTCTGGCCTATGACGTGCTGAGACATGGGTTGTTTCCCCTAGGTCTTCAGTACCAGCCATGCGGTCCTTTCTGTGATGCAGGCCTCAAATGCAATCTGAGAGCATGTGGTTATCACCACAACAGTTGAGCTACTATTGTGCTAGTGGGCACATCTTGCTTGGCAGGTAAGAATTAAAGTTTTTAAGACCACAGATCTCCCAAGCAACCTGTGTTGCCTTTCTAACACTATGAAAGTTAGCGATCCAGGAGGGATCTTCCAGCTCAGTTCCAGCTTGTTTAAACTATATCTTGAGAATGAAGTGTGTGTGTTTTATCATCTATTTCTGATGGGCAACTAAGAATAGAAATACCTATGATGTTTCGAGGTCTGTGGTACCTCCTTCATCAATAGCTCACAAGAGTGTGTTCAGTACCTGGCACTGGAGTTTTTGTTTAATAAACAGTGGTTTTTAGTAGCAACATTATCCAGCCATGTGGGGTATCTCCCTTCTAACTACTTTTTAAAGTGTGTGTGTGTGTGTGTGTGTGTGTGTGTGTGTGTGTGTACACGTGCATACAGGTACCCACAGAGGTCAGAATGAGAGCATCAGATTTGCTGAAACTGGAGTTACAGGTGTTCATGAGCAGCATGAGGTGGGTGCTTGGATCCGAACTCCAGTCTTCTGATAAACAGAAAGTGTTCTTAACCTCTGAGCCATCTCTCCAGCCACCAATTTTTTAACTTAGTTTTTTTAATTAACCCTCTCTCCCTCCTTGTTTCTCCTACCCCTTACACCCACTTCTGCTTAAACCTTCCTAACCATTGTATTCTCCTTTTCTGCTTTCTTGTCATGTATATTCCACCAGCTTCTCTTTCATAAGCTACCTGCCCCCCCATGTTTCCATTCTAGTTTCCTGGTTTCTACAGGTTAAACACATGCATCAAAGGATTTGAGGCTAAGATCTGCCCAAGTGCTCAGAGAATAGAGAATCTCTGCCCATGTTGCCAAGATGACGCATACTTGGGAATTTGGAACTGAGACTGTCTGCACAACCTCCGAGCTTCTCCAACCAGTATCAACACAGCAAATATGATAAACCTTACAGGTATTCTTTTTTTCAGACATTTCCTCTAGTTTTTAGGTATTTGCTGAATCTCTTTATCTCAGTTCATTTTCCAATGTTTCCTGCTGAACTGCCATCTTATGGTAAATTCATAATGTTGATGTAAAGCACTAATAATTTTGTACTGTAGATTTAAAATTATTGTTCCTATATTCCTATACAGATAATGAATGAGCATTCAAGACATTTGAAACACGTACGTGTTTCTTTTTCTCTCCCTCCCTCCCTCTATTTTCCTTCTATAGTACAAACATTAAGCAGTGATTGTCGAAAGTCTCTGGGATGCAAATAAAAGAAATAAAAAGTTGTTGTTTAAATAATAATAATAATAATAATAATAATAATAATAATAACTGTTTCATTCATGTGAAAAATGAGTGATTAACTGTGCTTGAACTCCTTAGATGAGAAAAGAAAGAACATTAAAAAGCATCACATAAAGGAAATATAAAATCTCATTTATACTTGAAATAATCTATTCATTCTATCTGAAAAACATTCTCCCATGGTTGTCTGCCTTACTGGGAACATCTGAACCTTCAGAGAACTGTAGACAATAGTAGATGAAGAGCTTCCCAAATGTGATTTAAAATATGTATTTATATGCATATATATTCATATGTTACTTAATGACCCAGGGCATAGATCCATTTTTGTCTTGGGTTTAATTTCCTCTTGGTTGCCTTGATCTGTCTAATTAATTTCAAGCAACTGTAGCCCATACACATCCCCAAACTGAAAGGATTTGGCAGGGAGTAAATAGAACTTGTACTTTCTTCTTCATCCGTTCAATCAAAGCTGTTATTTGCTGTTTGGTTCTTTGTTCATCTGGATCATAAATCTTTCTTATTGGAAAGCCACGCATGACCTAGAAACTCTCAGTCCAGAATTATGTCCCGGCGATCAGCAATCAAAAGTGAAAACCAGATTTCCTGGTTATTGTGGTCTTATGTCGCTTTTGGGGGAGCTCCTCATTTGCAAAGAAAGGTAAAAGGGAACCCTGGAATAACCAGCTCTGCATTGGCAGCCGTGCTTTGGTTCTCTGTATGAATCTAGTGACAGTTGCTACATTTCACCAGCGATGTCCCTAAATTATGTTCTGTGATGGTCCATCCTGATAACGTTTTCTTAGAATGGTTTAGTCTTCATACATGGCTTGTACTCTGACTTTTCCAGCAAAGGAGGATAATTAGCTTTCCCAGACTTCTTTTGTGAATGTATTGTTCCTAAAATCTTCCAGGACCAGTCTCCTGGGTGTGTGGTCTATGGGTCACATAAGAGCTCCCAGAGAAAGGGCCCTTTGCTTGGCTTAGTGCTCTGACATTGCAATCTTGAAAGCCTTTTTTAAGCAAAAGGACCCAAATTTTCCTTTAAAACAGGGAGCCCCCAAACACACACAATTCTGTAACAAATCCTGCTCAGTTGATGTAATCAGTCCCTGGAGTTTGGGACTGGAGTGATGGCTTACTGAGGTTCTCAATACTGTGGCCCTTTAATACAGATGCTCATGCTGTGGTGACCCCCAGCCATAAAATTATTTCTGCTACTACTTCACAACTGTAATTTTCTACTGTTATGAATTGTAATGTAAATATCTTATGTGCAGAATATCGTATATATGACCCCTGTGAAAGGATCATTCAACCCCTAAAGGTGTTCATGACCCACAGGTTGAGACCCACAAAAGGATACAAGCACTCACTGTTCTTGTACAGAACCTGGGTTCAGTTCTTAACACCTACATGGCAACCAAGAACCACCTATAATATAACTCCAGTTTCCAAGGGATTCATCGCCTTCTTCTGGCCTCCAAGGGCATCAGGTGTGCATGTGATACATATATAAATGGAGGCACTCACACATTCACATTAAATAAAAAGAAATTAATTGAAAAAAACATTAGAGTTTAAATGAAAGAGCACATAGAGGATAATAATGGGGATTTTTGAGTACTACATATTGGAACACTAAGAATTTTATGGGCATTAATTAATTGGGAGCTTGAACAAAACCACTATAAGGTAAGTATTGTGATAAACTCCATTCACTAGATGACAAAATTTATAGTGTGCCCCATTTCTTCAATCTCTGAAGCGTGCCATCTGCAGCCTGTCTGTGCACTAAAGGATTGCCCTCAACTCTTCTGGGAGCCTCCACATTACCTTCGATGCCCTTGGGGGAGTGGGGTTTCTGGTTGATTTCCTCACTCATACATTTGCAAACCCAAGAGACACTCTCACTTTCTACTTTTTATTTAAGGTATTCTCAGTTCCCCTGGCTGCTCTAAAAATGCATTTTTGCCCCCATAAAACTTGCCCTAAAGACTTCTAATTAGTTTGCCTTCTGTTGGAAATGGGAAACTGGCTTCTGAAGACCAATATTTTTAGGCAGAGACGGTAATAAAATCTGGCAGTCAGCATCTATAGACAAAAAAAATAAATAAATAAGGCAGAAAGGAATTCCCATCTTGTAAGACAAGGTAGTAACTTGAGGCCAAAGCATCTATACACTTAGAGATTTCTTCAAGTGCTTATAAAGAAAAGGTGATATTACAGAGCCACCCCACAGGAAGAGACTTGAAAGAAGGCGTTGGGATGGACTGCCAATATGGGTCCAAGAAAGGCAAGAAGAGCACATCCAAGTCAAAGAATCACCTACTATGTGCTGGGTTTTATGCCAGAGTCTAGAGATATAAAGTACCCGAGAAGCAAAGAAACATGGTGCCCTTCCTTTGAGGCACTGTGGCCTGTGGGACACTAGTTGGTATTACAAACAGTAAGTGCAGAGAATATCCAGTGTGTTTTACCATGAACCTATAGTTCAGTTTTGAGGAATTTCTTGTTACAACCCTTTATCAAGTGACACCAAAAATGTCTGCTTCAATCTGTGCTGTCTCCTCAGGATCCCATGGCCACTGTCCTGAGATGTCTGTGCCTAGCTTCTAGTCTAGACTCATTCTTTGCTTAGGTAGTCATCAGGGAGGAAGTCTTTGCTTCTTTCCAGTAGGTTCCTCAAACAATTGACCATGTCTTTGTGAAGCTGCCATCCATTGTACAGAGCATCTGGGTTCTCTGCAGATAGAGTCTTGAGGGACAGCATTTCCAGAGTCCTAAACAAATGTCAAAGTGCGGCGCCATGCTTCCCTGAGAGTCCAGCTAAGCATGATGCTGTGGTGTGCAAACATGCCCCACTTCTGGACAACACCACGAGTCATCCATAGACACAGTCACCATAACAACTTATGAGTGAGCAGCTCTGTGCCCAAATTCAGGTGGATACATGTCTCCCAGCATCTTTAGGTGCATCACAGTACAGGAAGCCTCAGATGCTCAGTTTGAAGCATCCACAATGTAGAGGAAACATGCATGAGCATTTTTATCATCTGTGTATGAATCTGGATTGTCAAAGTGATGATCTGTATTTATTTGGAGCAAAGAAACCATCAGATATTTCCCTGATGTGTACCTGAAGTGCTAGGTCTCTTCAGTTCAGCCCAGTTCCACAAATGGATGCACTTAACATCACACCCAGCAGGGAATGGGTTTGGGCTTTTAAGACAAAGCAGGAGCTGCTTTCCAAGATTGCTCTCTGCCACACTCCAAATCTAGCAGGCAGCTGCATTAAGACTGCCTAACAATTCTCTCCTTGGTTGTTAGCCATGCTGTGACAACCCTAAATTCTGACCGGTCTGTGCTACTCTTGAGCACATTCTCACAAGATAAGAAGAGTCAAAACTAGAAGTCAAGTGTGCAAGAAACCTCAGGACCTATCTCACTCACCTGAAAATCTTCAAGCTCTGAAGCCAGTACAGTGGTTAGAGAAGGTCTGTAGAGAACTCAACTTCTCACACCACCCCACTGTTACAGCTCCCTTCCATGCTACCACATCAAAAGAATTTCCCTTCACCCTATTATTACATGTCTAGGATGTCCAAGTAAGAATTCATTCAAGACAAAAAGGTGGAGGGGGGTTTGAAGTGGCAGGGTGGGGAGGGGTAGAGTGGTTGGAGGTGGAGAGGGCTGAGCTGGATGTGGTGGCTTGCATCTGTAATCCCAGCACTCCCATGGTGAGACTGGAGGTGGATACGGGAGAATCTGGCAGCAGCTCACAGGACAAACAGCCCAGAGGATGAAGAGGAGCAGAAACAACAAGACGGACCATTTTTTCAGCAAGGTTCTGACTGCAGGAAGTTGATTTCTGACCTAGACACACACACACACACACACACACACACACACACACACACACACACACCATATACACACAGTTTCAATAATGCACTTTTTAAGAAAGGTTTGCAGGTTAAGGGAGTTTGAAAATTCTTGATCTGGGACCTGGGACAGTGGCACAGGAAGAGAGCCAAGCGCTGCGCCCGGCGGGGCTGGACGCCACTACAAAGCACAGAAATGCGAAGGAGAGATGGGAAAGATAGAAAAACGGAGTGGTGCGCTCTGTCTAGAGAGGCAGAACGGGAGATGGTGAAGATGGTGTTGACTATGGGCCAAGCCTTCTTCTTGGCATTGGGGAACACGGCAGATGCACTTTCCTGCTCTCCTAGAGCTTGGCTGGTGAAGACAAACTTCAGAGAGTCAATAATGATAAGAAGAAATGACCCAGTGTCAAAAAGGGGGGCCAGTACCTTATAGAGAAGCCACTGTGGGAACTCACTTAAGTTCAGATTCGGCTTCCAACACTTCTAGCGGCAGGCCAGATATAAGAGACCCTGGAGACACCCCTACCCGCAGCCACTCGGTGCGAGCGTGTGGGCGTCATGACGTTGAACAAATATGTGCTATAGAGATGGTAGAGAAAGAGAAGCTGGACAGTTTGAGCACTATGAAGAGAGGTGGAACCAGAGATGTGAGGGTGGTGAAGAACAGCCTGATGTGAGTAGCCTGAGCTGCCACCTAAGGCCATGGATTGTCACAGTCCATGCCGCTGCCAAAGGCCATGTTTGTTTGGGTCCGTGGGCCTGCCACAGCAGAGGTCTGAGTCGATGTTATGTGGATGCCCCTTGTCTGGACTGCCGCCCAGGGCCATATTGATGCCCAAGGGTTACACAGAGCTGGCCCGGTACCTCACTAGCTGCTATACTCAGGAGAGCTGGCCGGTCCCCATAAGCCATGAAGAGGGGTGAGGGAGGGAGAGCTTCTCCTCTCTTGCCACCTATGGCAGATGAGAGAGCTGGCCCTGAGAGCGGGACAGCTGGCCCAGCCTCTCACAGGCTGCAGCACTCAGGAGAGCTGGCCCGGTCCCTTGCTGACTTTGGCGCTGGAGGGAGCTGGCCCCACCCCTCACCAGGTTAATGCTGGAGAGTTGACTCTATAGATGTGGGTGCAGGAGAGCCAGGTCTGCCTCTTGCCAGATGCCTCAAGCAGGATATCTAAGAGTCCTGGTTCCAACCCAGTATTAATAGTGTAACAGAAGCCAGAGGCCTGGAACCAGACTAGTGACCCATGGCTGCGAACATTCCCAAGCAAAGCTGTTGGGGCAAAAGGGTATACTGGGTGACACACCACGACACACTGCAGCTTCCAAGGCAAGATTTTTTTTTTTGGGGGGGGGTGTTTGTTTTTTATCTGTTTGTTTTCTTTTGGGGTAAGGGCCATAGATATGGAGAGATGAGAAGAAGAATGGGATTGGGGTACATGGTGTAAAATTCACAATGAATCAATAAAAAGTTTTTAAAAAGAAATTCTTGATCTGGCTCAGCCTTTATATGTATTTATAATATAGAATACATTATTTATTAATATGTATTAATATACACATATTGATATATTAATTTATGTTTTATATAATGTATTATATATGATAGATATATTTTGATGTATAGTAATTGAATAATATATGTATATATTTACATATCATTCAAATATATATGTATGTGTGTGTGTGTATATATATATATATATATACATATATATATATATATATATATATAATTTGATTCATACCAATTCTGCCTTGCCTTGGAGCCAATAAATATCAAACTATGGAGATTGAGCAAGGCAAGTTCATGGAAGAGGGCGAGGACCTCCAGTTTCATTTATTCAGAATCCCTCCCTCCCTCACACTATCTCTTCCCTCCTTTCTTACTCTTCATAACTAAGTTACTGTTTCTTTTTTCTGGTGTTCTATTACTTTGTTTTGCTGTTTCATCTGTTTTTAGTGTTGCACATGGAGACCTCAGCCTCATCTGTGCTAGGGAAGTGATTAAACACTGAGCTATAGCCCCAGCCCTGTCATGGCTAATTCTTTAAGATGTATTTTTTTAAGTGTGTGTGTGTGTGTGTGTGTGTGTGTGTGTGTGTGTGTGTGTGTGTGTTGGGGGGAGGAGTAAGATTTTTGTTTTAGTTAGGGCTTCTATTGCTGTGAAGAGACACCATGATCATGGCAACTCTTATAAAGGAAAGTATTTAATTGGAGTGGCTTGCCTACAGTTCAGAGGTTTGGTCCATTATTATCATGACAGGAAACATGGCATGCAGGCAGATGTGGTGCTGGAGTAATATCTGAGAGTCCTACATCTTGCAGGCAACAGGAGGTGAAGTTTGTGTCACACTGAGTGAAGCTTGAGCAAAAGAAGCCTCAAAGCCCATCCTCACAGTGACCCACTTCCTCCAACAAGGCCACATCTACTTCAACAAAGCCACACTGCCTAACAGTGCCACCCCCTTGGGGACCATTTTCTTTCAAACTACCACATTCCACTCCCTGTCCCCCAAAGGCTTGTAACTATAGCATAATGCAAAAATCCATCCAGCCCAACTTCAAAAGTTCCCATAGTTTATAACAGTCTCAAACTTATTTAAAAGTCTAAAGTTCAAAGTCTTTTCTGAGATTCATGTAATCTTTTAACTGTAGTACCCTGTAAAATTAAAATAAAAAAGCATATTATATACTTCAAACATATAATGGCACAGGATATACATTTCCATTCTAAAACGTGGGGAAAGGAACATAGTGAGGAAATACTGGACCGAAGCAAGACCAAAAACCAGCTGGGCAAACTCCGAATTCTACACCTCCATGTCTGGAGTCAAAATGGTCTTCAGATTTCCAACTCCTTTCAGCTCTGTTGACTGCAACACACTTCTCTCTCTTGGGCTGGTTCCACTCCCTGTTAGCAGCTCTGCTTGGCAGGTATCCCATGACTCTGGCATTGCCAACATCTTGGGGTCTCCAAAGGCAATCCAGGCTTTAACTTCACAGCTTCACACAATGGCCTCTCTGAGCCTCAATTTAGGGACATCCCTGACACATGCCTGGCCTCAGTGTATTTCCTTAGGCATGGAGGAAAATTCCATAACCCATTTCTTCTGTCCTTAACTCCAGAACCACATAGCCAAAGCTGCCGAGTTCTGCTGCTTATTGGGGCTGGAACATGGTCCCCTTCCTTATTCAATCAATTACATCTTTACCAACTTTTTGTCCTTCACTGCCTAAGCTTGGCTATCTTGAAACTTTCTTTGTAAACCAGGCTGGCCCCAAACTCAGAGATCTGCCAGACTTTGTTTTCCCAGTGCTGAAAGGTGTGTACCATCATCCCTGGCTCTAAGCTTTTTTTTAATTACTTTTTGCAAGTTGGAAACTTAGTTGGGTGAGATCTTGCTCTGAGGTCACCACTCCCTTTATTTCATTTCTTAATCTGTCTATCTCCTTGAATACAGAACTTAGCTCCATTCCACTTCCTGGTGCTCCTTTTCTCATCAAATATTTTTCCTTGCTCATCTTGCTCCTTTTCATTATAAATCTTCATCAGAGTTAACACTAGTAACCACACAACAGAGTCCATACTAGGCTGTTATGAAATTTCTCTTGCCAAGGGAATTAATCCAAAACTCTTCACTTTAGCCTCAGCAGACTCTTCAGACAAGGACAAAAAGTATCCACTTTCTTCACCAAAATATCACAATAACAATCTCTAGGCAACATACTAAAATTCTTCTCCTTTGAAACATCTTGAGCCAGCCCTCCCCCAGCTCATCAAATCACATTCAGCACCACTGTCTTCCAAGCTCCTACTAGTGTATCCCATTAAGCAGCACTTAAAGCATTCCACTGCTTTTCTAATCCACAATCTCAAGGTCTACATTGCTTCAAACAAAAGCATGGTCAGGACTATCACCACAATACTCCAGTCCCTGGTACCAACTTCTGTCCTATGGTTTTTATTGCTATGAAGAGACACCATGACCACAGGAACTCTTATAAAGGAAAATATTTAATTGGTGTAGCTGGCTTGCAGTCCAGAGGTTCAGTCCATTATCATCATGATGGCACATGGTAGTGTGCAGGCAGACATAGTGCTGGAGAAGGAGCTGAGAGTCCTACAGCTTACAGGCAACAGGAAGTGGTCTGAGACATTGAGCGGTATCTTGAGCACATATGAGACTTCAAAGCCCACCTCCACAGACACACTTCCTCTAACAAGGCCACACCCACTCCAACAAAGCCACACCTCCTAATAGTGCCACTCCCTTTGGGGACCAATTTCTTTCAAACCACCACAATTCCTGAGCATTGCATGTTACTGCCATTCACATCCCTAGAGCTCTGACTAGAAATGAAAAGTGTGTATAGTCACTAACAGCACTTTTGTGAGATTAGGGACAAACCATGTTCCCACGAAACAGGTCCTTAAGTGGCCAGAATGCCTCCACCATGCCCCATCCCCTGCTCTACCTCAGTACATGACAGAATTGTCTACAGTGTTTAGAAGTGTTATTATTATTTTAAATGGTTATTCTTAAGGAGCCTCTAAACAAGCAAGTGTGGAAGACTGGAATATTAAAGAAATGCATTTCTTTACAGAGAACCTTCTGGAAGCTTTCCTTGATGGTTTGCAGAGCAGCTTTCCAAGAACAGAGTTTTGGTTTCCAGCATTCCTCAGAGTTATCTGACTATGGAACATTCTACTGGATCTGTTCTCCATGGATACACTTTGGGAAATATTCTAAAGGCACTTACCGCATAGCATCAGCCAAGACTGAATGACTCAGAAAAAGAAAGGCAGAAACTGTCTCTTTTCCATTTGGCCTGGACCCTAGCTAGCAGGAGGTTTCCCTACAACTGGCTCCTTGGTGTTGGAGAAATGGAATTTCATTAAGGATGAACAATCCTCAAGCATAACATCAGATCCAGGATAAGCAGAGGGAAGACATACTCTAAGAAACATCACATCCCCTTCCCCAGGAAACGGAGAGAATTTCAATCCCTTCAGAAGCATGTCCTAGATACTGGAGTCAAGAGAAGATGAACAGACAGACAGCACGTGGTGTCTGGGGCAGAGGTAGGGTCATTGTTCACGTACATTCAACAGCTGATGGTGTTTAAGACTTTTTCCTCAGAACATCTGATATCCCACACTGAGCCTATGATGAAGAAGCCAAATATTTTCCTACAACTAAAAATATAAGTCATATAGCGAAGTGGAAAGTTTTCGACCCCATTTCTTCATAATGTGGGTGGATTTCTTCTTAATACTTTTCCCGTAAAATTGCACAGTGTTTCTCCACAAACGTCAGCAGTAGCCCAAGGGCAACTAACTGATGGGATCTGGCAACTAGACCATGAGTTGGAGCATCTCTCCACCAAACATCATGAAATGTCTAGAGTGGAGTTAAGCCCAATATGTGCTTATTCCCAGGGTGGCCGGTACCCCTGTTTAAGCAAAGGTTATCAGTTGTTTGAGTGTCTTGGGCTTCGTAAATTGTGGTAAATAGAATTTCTTTTTCTTCTTTCAGTGTACTTGAGCAACTGAGATCACTGCTCTGGATAACACAACAAAAACAGAGCTGGTTGTTGACTTGTGTTGCCAGGCCTGTGACAGGTTTGTAGGTCCCTTTCACAAACATTCCCATGCTTTAAGGTCAAAGCGGACTTGAGTACCTTCTAGAGGGATTTTTCTTTCCCTTTGTCTTTCTGGATTAAAATCTTAAGCTTTGGTGAACGTCAAGTTTAAAAACACAAACTCTTTTATTAGGTTTAAAAAAAAAAAAAGTTTCCAGAAATTTGGTCAGCTGAGTGAGAAGGACCTAAGGCTCCTATGAAAATCTCGGAGGGAGAGATAAGCAGAAACCTGTGGTCATCCTCTTGGTGGTTTTCTGAATGAAGATGGCTGCAAGTGAACCCAGGCCCTTTGCAGTGTGGTCTCTGCACCCAGCTTCTTTGCAGTGTAATCTCTGCACCCAGGCCCTTCACAGTGTGGTCTCTGCACCCAGGCCCTTCACAGTGTGGTCTCTGCACCCAGGCCCTTCACAGTGTGGTCTCTGCACCCAAGCCTTTTGCAGTACACACTGCACCTCCTGTAATTAAGAGTATTCTAGCCAAGCAGTGGTGGTGCACAGCTTTAACCCCAGTACTTGGGAGGCAGAGGCAGGCAGATCTCTGTGAGTTCAGGGCCAGCCTGGTCTGCAGAGCGAGTTCCAGGAAAGCCAAAGCTACACAGAGAAACCCTTTCTCAAAAAACAAAAAACAAAAAGAAGAAAGGAAGGAAGGGGGGGAGGGAAGGAGGGAGGGAGGGAGGGAGGGAGGGAGGAAGGAAGGAAGGAAGGAAGGAAAAGAAGGGAAGAAAGAAAGAAAACAAACAAACAAACAAAAAAGGTCTATTCTGTTTCTCCAGTCCCTGCACCGGAGCTGGGCTTACTTCCTTAGCTAATAGAACATGTAAGAAGTTACAGCATTCTGGACTTTGCACAGTACCCCTGTCCTTGTCCCTCATCAATAACCCCCGGTGAAGTTTGAAGCAATAATGAACGTTGCCATCTTCATTGCCAACACTGGTCTATTGTGTTAACATTTTTTTATATCAATCCTCCCACCTGACTTCTCATTACCGACATTTTGCATTATTGCAGTAGTTTGGGGCAAGTATTGGTCTAATGGAGAACTCCTCTATTAATAACTGAAGTCCATGGTTACTTTAGGGTCCATTGTGTTTACACGTGATAGGCTTTACCAACTGTGGGAAGACCCATGTCTGCCCTTGCAACATTGACTCGGTGCTCTGTTATCCTTACCCTCCTCATCTCTGGTCTTATTAGTCAGAGCTGTCTCATTTAACCCCAGAAGCTGTTCTTGTGCTCAGCTTGTAGACAGAGAACTGAGATTAGGTTAGATAAATTGATGGAGGACAATCAGTAAGTATTAGAACTTAGGAAACTCCCCCATCTTACTTTAGAACATGAAATTTACATTTTTATTCATGGACTATTTTCTTAGAATTTCAAGCACAGATATACTATAGTTTATCATTTTACCCCTCCTTATCTCCCTACATCTCTTCCTATGTCCCCCACTACCATATTGTCCTCTCAAATTCATGTCCTGTCCTCTCAAATTCATGTCCTGTTCTTCTATAATTATTATTGTACACACACATTGAATCCAGTTAGTGTCGCCCATATGCACACAGATTTAGGGTTGACCACTCAGTCTTGAGTGACCTATCAGGGACCTATCGCTGGAGAAAATTGATTCATTCCCATTCTCTCTCTCTCTCTCTCTCTCTCTCTCTCTCTCTCTCTCTCTCTCTCTCTCCATTGACTACCTTTAGCTTCTCTCTTTTTTTAAATTTTATTTTTAGTTATGCAGGAACACAGCACATGCATGTGAGTGTATTTTGCCTGCAGAAGCCAGAGATCCCACTGGAGCTGAAGTAATAGGTGTTTGTGAGCCATCTGATGTAAGTGCTGGGAATCGAACTCAGGTCCTCTGCAAGACTGATACATGCTCTGCACTGATGAACCATCTTTCCAGCCCCCTGCCTTTAGCTTTGCAACTAAGGGTGGAGCCTTATGAACCCTTTTCCCATCTATGTTGGTGTGTTGGTTGGTGTGGTCTTGTGCAGACAGCCATGTTGTTGAGAGATCATGGGTGCAGCAGCCTTGTCACAGGCAGCAGACATGTCCACCTTGGTCCTCTGAAAAGATCTTGAAAAGTGGTGAGTCTGGGACTACTTTATGAATAAGGGCTTCAGAAGGCTATGGAATTCTGGGAGATACGTGGAAATGGAAGAAGGCTAAAATCAAGAGAAAGCAAGGAAATGGACACAGAAGAGCTAGTGAGGTGACAAGAAGCCCAGACATCACATGGTGTGTCAGAGCAGATGAGGTGCCTGGTAGAGCTAGCTGTCTTGACGACCCTGATGGAAAAAGGATTTAATACAAAGTGCTGTGCTGATTATTTCACAGTCATTTACTGTATATACAGTGGTAAAGCAAAGCTCCCTGATAGGAACCCACAGGAAGCCTCCAACCAAAGCGCTACCACAGCCCACGCCTGTGTGTCTGTGACTGCAGGGATGGGAGGGTCAAGAAGACACAGTTAAGCCTGGAGTCATGTGGGGGTGGAAAATCCAGAGTGTTTTAGATGCAGAGTGCAAAATAAGACTTCAAGGAAAGGGGGCAGTGGAGCCAGAGGTGAAAGCAAACTTCTGAATCTGAGATGGGCTCTAGTCATTATGTGAGGTTTGGTCCAGCTGCTCTCATTTCCATGGGAAGAGTTCAGCAGAGCCCAGTTGACATCTAAGTTCCATCACCAGTGGGTTCAATCAAGAATTTTCCACTGAAGTCTCCCAGCTGCTTCCATCCAACCATTCCTAGGCAAGCAAACCACAGTATCCAACTCTGTATGAGGGACACAGTAAACAGACAGAATGAATGTGTGGGTCACAGTGGGTGTATTTTCCCAGCAGCTTCTGCAGTTAGAAACATTTGTAAATCAAGATTTGCATAGTTAGTTACATTAGAGACAAAATCCACTTTGTGACTTCTAGGTGAGTGTGAAGAACCCAGATCCTCCATTTGCACTGAGCTGCTTTTTGTACTTAACATCTTCGGGGTATGGGTTATTTAAATCCCAAGCCCTTGTCACTAAGGACTATTTTCTTTTCCAGAGTTTGGCTTTATTTTGCAGTACAGAAATTACTTGGAGCCATTTTGAGACAGACATCATTGAAATCGAGGCTCTGTCAAATCAATACCACATTGCAGCTTGGTCCATTGAGCCTCTATGTTTTCCCTACTTACCCTAAGGTTCCTTTCTCCTTCTCAGCAATTGTAGTAGGTTAAAATACCACATACTGGCTTCCCTCCAAACAACTTCCTAAGTCTCAAGTTTGGTTAGAAGTTTATAGCCACTTGAACAAAATGCGTGGGGCTACTGTTTGGGCCTTGCTTTAATACTTCACATAGCAAAAGCAAGAAAACTCTGAATGTTTTCCCAAACCAAAGAATATTCAATGTAGACTCCCAATATCAGGATGGCACAAACTGTATAGATCCAGCACCCAATCGCAAAGGCTACACTGATTAAAAGATACAAGTACTGTATCATGTTCTCTATCAATATTTGTTTAGAACAACTCCTTCACAAAAAAAAAAAAAAAAAAAAAAAAAAGGTCTGGTTAAATTGAACAGAACCAATCAATCCTGACTAGCTATTCCATGAAAACAAGCTAATACATGATATTAGAAAAGGGAAGGGAAGGAGTATTCACTGGTATAGCACTCTTCAATCTCCGTTTTGATCAGAAAAGCAGGGCTTGCAATATTGATTTCATACAATACATATTATTTGCCAAATTTTGTTTGTCCTAATTACATTATATGTACCGCTGTTAGTCTTCTCCATAAATGTCATTCTCCTTGTGCATCATTTCTTCAAATTAAGCTCAGATCCTGTCATTCTCTTATAGATACTTTTAATGTCATTGAAGGTCGTCTCAAAGAGACTGGTAGAATCATAGCACAGGTATTAAAAATCTGGCTCTCTTTTCCCAAATATGTCAGTACAAAGAGGTCACTGATGCTGACAAATTTATGTTCAATTGGTTCCAAGAGTTCCAAAGCCGGTCTGATTTCTTTCTCCAGTTCCTTGGTCTCCACAGTTGTACTTACAATGGCAATGTATTTGCCCTGTGCTGCCACGCTGTGTGCAAAGGAGATCATGCAAACACAGACATCTGACTTGAGGTTGACTTGGTTCTATGGAATGATGATGGGCAGGAATTGGCATCATTGGTGTTCTTGATAGGGTGGCTAAGGATACAGATCACTCTGATTACCTGGCCCACTCTTTCAACATGATCTTTTACATAGCTGGGGTCTCAGATGAGCTGCTTACAGCAAGCAATCTCTCCTTCAGATTTTACACCAACCACTTGTCCATTTTGCACAATGATTTCTTCAACTGGTTTCTTCAACATGTAGGTACCTCCATACACAGCACTTAACCTGGCAAATCCTTGTGGCAATCCTCCAAGGCCATAGAGCAGATAAAGGTACAGGCTTTTACCCTATCTTGCCAAAGACTCGCTGTAGAGTTTAGTTCTATTAATGGTATCATAACACGGGTGATGTGAGTAGTCATCTGTTTTGTACAGCGCAAGAGAACCACCAGTGGAGTCTGTAACATCTTGGCCCAAATCAAACTTCTTATCCACATCTCTTATTGAGGTCTTCTTAGGGTCAATGCCCTCAAAAGTTCTAGGATCTTTTCCATCAAAGTTGGTAACACAAACTAGGAACTTCCTGAAGTGGGGTTTTTCAAACAGTGCCATGAAGCTAGATGCCAGGGCTTCTGCTTCGGTGGAAGGAACCCTGTAGATCCCTTCTGCTCTTACAGACAAACCTCAGAAACATGACTTACGCATCGCAAATGATGGGCACACAGACTCCTGATGCCCATCCCGTACTCACTTGGGTACCATCCTGAAGAAGAATTAGGGAACGAAGAATTTAAAATACTAGGAAATTATCCTCTCAGCCACTGGCTCAAACGTAAGTTTAAACTGTGGGTGTAAACTGAGTTACAGTCAGTCCACTCCCCAAAGTGACAGGACTGAGAAGCTCTGTAAACATGTTATCAGTTCTGTCAGTAGAGACACTTTCTTTATTTATCTGGTTAGAGAGAGGCCATTGTGGGTTTGTCAGACTGAATTCTAAGAACCCAACGTCTACACATGTACTTTACTTCTGTAACAATTCTCCTGGGTGTCTCACATGAAGTGCGTCTGATTGACCTTTCTAACCCAATTGTACAAACAGTAAATGAAGGGGCCTGAGTCATGAGCTAGGAAATGAGAGGTCTAGAAGGAAGGGTTTGATATCTCCAGCCAGTTCTCTGGGTGCCGAACAAGTGAATGACGCAGGTCTGTTTCCACCAAGGACTGCAAAGCCAGCTTGTGGCAAGCAATGGGTGCTGCTTTCTAGCCACACCGCCTCCCCTCACTCCTCGCAAGGGTCAGTGTGGACTGAGGTAACCATCGTGCCAAGCCCATCAGCCTCTGCTCTCAGCTTCCTCAAAGCGTCATAGAAGCCCCACTGGAGCTCCAGGACCAATTTCTCATTTCATGCCATGCCAAGGACACCTAATTGGCAGTTTTTTTTCCATCCTGCAAAGCTTCCCTCTGGCTACAGTGATGGGAATCAACTAAACTCTTGAAAAGACACATACTGACCTGACCTGTAACAATGTCCATGGAAAACCATTTTTTACTATTTAATGGAAAACCAAATTCGAACCCTCACTGAAGCCAAATGATACGGACCCAGGCATGCCATTTTTCAAAAAGGCATTTGTCGATTCCTAAACTGGTACAAGCCAAGTTCAGGTTCACAGGAAGCCCCTGAGGTCAGACAGTGTTTCCAAGGTTCTAAGATATGAGCAGTGTTCCCTTTAAGGTGGACTGGAAATCTAGAAGAAATGATGGTTTCTAAACCCGCTTCTCTTGGCCTGTGGGCTCCAACTACTCCAGATTCATTAGGATGACTTCTCTAAGGCTTCAGATCTTATTTCACATCAGGCTAAGCCTGGTCCTGATTAAAGCTGTGGTGAGAGCCATATGGCAATCAGAGAGGGGGAGGCTGGATAAGGCCCTGCAGGTTCATGCTGAAAAAAGAGTTCATGAGCTGCCTGGGAGTTCTCTAAGTTGGGCTCCACATAAAACCCGAGCTTGTGCCCTGCCTATATTCATATAGTCAAGTTAATTGAATTTTTAATTATTAAAAGTGCAAGCAGCCAAGCAAAGGATTTACCAGAGTATTAAACTATGGCTAGTTTTCAGACTCTGCTGTCATCTGTGTTAATAGGAAAATGGGGGAGTGGGCCTGTGGTGATTCCTATTTGCTAAGCTTTTACATCAGCAGGCTGAAAAAGATCATGCAGCAGCTTTCGACATCCACTAGACGAGACAAAATTCTTGTGCTCGGAAATACTGACATTTGACGTCAAAACTGACTGTGCAGGGAGGAATGGAGACTTACTCCCTGTCATCAGCACCTCAGGTCAGAGCGTATCAGAAATTACACCAGTTACTTGGCCCATGTGAGATGGGGATTCTGCAGAACAGTCTCATTACTAAATGAAGCAGAACATGGAACCTTAGGGCCAGTGCTCCTGAGTTCATCAGGACAAAAACAGAAGTCGAGATTCCTCATCTCCTAGTTTTTAGCTTTTCTTCCTATCTTAAACCCATGCAAAGTGTTTCAAAGTCGGACAATGACATACAGCAAGATGTTCCTGGTATGTTTTACAGAGGCAGATGCTCGCTTCATTTTTTTAAATATATTTATTTTTTTACTAGTGTGTATATACATGTGTCTGTGTTTGTGCACCTGTACATGGAGCTGCATATAGAGGTCAAAGGAGAGTGTTAGATTCCACAGGAGCTGAAGTTACAGGCAGTTCTGAGCCCCACAATGTGAGTGCCGGGAACCAAACTCCCATCCTCTACATGTGCAGCAAGCACCCTTAGCTGCAGAACCATCCCTCCAGCCCCCATCTGTCGTCTTGTTAATCGACATAATGATTATCCAATTTCATGAGTGCATTCTGATGTTTTAATGCACATATATTGTATAATGATCAAGTCATAACAAAACGCCTCACTTCAAATAGTTATCATTCCCTTGTGGTAAAACATTCCAAATACTCCCTTTGGGCTGTTTTAAGGCTACTCAGCCTTCCAAGTGTCTGCTCTCTTTCCCATTTAAAAAAAAAAATATTACTAAGTCTTTATGCACAATTCTTATTACTTTTCAAAAAATGTTTTCAATGCATCTTGTAGGAAAACCCATCTGTACTCTACTTGTTTCTCTGTTACTAAGACAAGGACAACCCAAGATTAAAGTCCTGAGGTTCCTAGAACGCCCATGGTGGTCTGTGGTCAGGAACTTCTGGCCAGAAAACACAGAGACTCAGAGACACTGGGGACAGAGGGATGAGGCCAGATGGAGTGTCACAGGAAAGCAAGATGCTCAACATGCTCCTTGGCAATAAAGAACTGGTAACTTCCACAGCTGTTTCTCTAGTGTTCTGTGGGTTATGTTCTCAGAGCATCTATTTAGCACCTGTTCTGTATGGTTAAATTTAATTCTTACAAACATGATCCTTGTTGTAGGGGGCATAGCATCAGGCAGGCAAGCATGGTGCTGTAGCTGGGAGCTTGCATCCTGACCCACAGGCAGGAAGCAGAGAGAGACAGAGACAGAGACAGAGAGAGAGAGAGAGAGAGAGAGAGAGAGAGAGAGAGAGAACTAACTAGGAACGGCATGGGCTTTTTAAACCTCAAAGCTTACAAGGCCACACCTCCTAATCCTTCCCAAACAGTTCCACCAGTTGGAGACCAAGTATTGAAATATATGAGCCTATGAGAGGCCATTCTCATTCAAACACCACAGTAAGTCTCTGTGAAGTTATTCAGTGTCCCCTAGTTCACAAAGGAGCCACGAGCAGAGCAAGGGTTTCTAGGTACCTGTCTTAAATCCAAGATCTGAGAAGGAGTCTACAGATCAAATCACCTGATCCTTGTACCCAAAGGATAAAGAGTTGGTTCTTATTCAATGATGGAGCTATATGTGGCTCCAGGAGACAGGGATGAGAATATGAGGCCAGAGAAAGTAGACAGATTGATTGCCACCTCAGAGGTAGAGGCCAGTGTTCATGTCTTTGGTTCTACCAATATCGGCCACTTTGCTCCAGGAGCATGGTTTAGATATGGTTGGAGTCCATGTTGTGGAGGTTTGGTCTGAACCATAGTAGTATTGAGGTGGTAGAACCTCTAATAGGGAGACCCAGTGGAAAACATTTGCTCATGGCAGATACACCATCATGAATGGCAATGTTTTCCCACAAGAGTGGAGCAGGTCTTGTGGGACTGAGAGTATTTCCCATGAGATTGTATCTTAGAGTTTCTGTTACTGTGAATAGACATTGTGATCATGGTTACTCTTATAAGGAAAACATTTCATTGGGGCTGGCTTGCAGTTTCAGAGGTTTAGTCCATTATCATCATGGAAGGGAAGGATGGTGGTATGCAGTCAAACATGGTGCTGGAGAGGTAGCTCTACATCCTGGGAAGAAGAGAGAGTGACACTGGGCCTGGCTTGAGCTTCTGAAACCCCAAAGCGCACCCCCAGTGACACACTTCCTCCAACAAGCCCACACCTGCAAGGCCACGCCTCCTAGTAGTGCCGCTCTCTATGGGGCTATGGGAGCCATTTTTATTCAAACCTCCACACTCCTAACCTCTGTTTAGGGTTGCTGAGAATGAAATGCCTCTGAATCTGAGACCCTGGATGTGTTGTCCTCTTGAAGGGATCATGGCACTCTCACATTTGAAGCCTCTGACCCAATGGTTTACAGCCAGCATCCACACCCCTCAGAAGCTCTTCTGAGAGGCATGGGTAGACCAGACTCTGAACCCTCCCTTTTTGACACAAGCTTCTCTTCCGGGATACTCCAGGCAAAACCACCCAGAGCAGTCTCCAGCCACGAGTCTGGGGTGGACTGTGTTTTTGTGCTTTCCAAGAATGGATCAAATCCCATCCTGCTTGGGCTGGTGCTGGAAAATGCTGGTCTAAGTCCAGAGGGAACCATCCCTGGGAACAGGCAATATCTTCATCTCAGCGCACCCTACTCTTCCGAGTTACTTGGAACCCCATGTTCCCCAAGGAGCCCAGAGGTCTGCTGTCCTTAAAGCCCTGAAAGAGAGGAAGTGATGAAGTCATGCCCAGCTGTCTCCTCTCAACAAAGCTCAGAGAGTGTTCTGTTTAACATCACACTGTCCCTGTTCCTCCATGTTTGCTATGCCTCCCTCAGGGCTCTGGGACTTCAGAGCTCAGAGGTCTTTAGTCAGGCAGAGCCCTGGGACTGGGGCTGAGACTACAGACAGGACTGTGAGACACTGGGGACAGCATGGAGCAGGCCCCCGGTGTCTGCTGGTTTGTGACTGCATGTGCACATTTAAGAGGAACACATGAAACACACTACACCAAGGCAGTTGTCTGAAGTTTCTGAAATAAAAAGCAGGCCTCTCGCATGTGGGAAATCTTGGAGAAAGGTCACAGAGGGTATGAGGAGAGCTCAAATGGACAGCTTGCCAGAAAGGACTCAGCCAACAGACTGGTTTCATGCCCTACTCCCATATATGTTATTTTACATGCTTTGGGGGAAAAAACACTAATGTGCAGCCTTACACACCCATTGACAAGTCAGGCACGTGTCTTTTATCTGAGCACTTGGGAGGCAGAGATAGGTAGATCTCTGTGAGTTTGAGGCTAGCCTAGTCTACATAGTGAGTTCCAGGTCAGCCAGGGATATTTAGACTCTATTGGAAGGAAGGAAGGAAGGAAGGAAGGAAGGAAGGAAGGAAGGAAGGAAGGAAGGAAGGAAGGAAGGAAGGAAGGAAGGAAGGAAGGAGAAACAGATGGGGGAAGAAAGAAAGGAATAAGAAAAGAAAAGAAAAGAAAAGAAAGGAAAAGAAAAAAAGAAAAGAAATAAATTGGTTCATATAAGTCAGGCTGGGTTTGTTTTTCTGTCTAAAAGCTTAAGAAAGTGCAACAAAATTCTGATTTTTTTTCCTCCTAAGCTACTTCTACACTTTCCAAAAACAACAGTTAATGGACCTGCTTTGTCTGAGTAACAGCTACCCTTGGTCATTTAAAGTCTGACCAGGCAGCTCGACATTGCTCCTAGTCTTTATTCTAATTTTTTTTAATGTGTGTGGGTGTTTTCCCTGCATGTATGTAAATGTACAAACTGGATGCCTGGTTCCATAGAAGCCAGAAGAAATCATCTGATCCCCTGGAACTGGAGTTTCAGGCTGTTGTAAGCCACCATTTGGGTGCTGAGAATGGAACCCAGACTCTCTGCAAGAGCAGCCAGTGCTCCTAACTGCTGAGCCTTCTCTTTTTTCTAGCATTAAAAATCAAAACAGACCTTCTGGTGGTACAGTGGCTGGCATCATCTGTGGATCCTGTTGGTAGTGCAACAGTTGGCATCATCTGTGGATCCTGCTAGTGGTTCAGGGATTGGCATTGTGCACAGATTCTGCTGGTGTTCCAGTGATTGGCATCATGCACAGATTCTGCTGGTGGTCCAGTGGCTGGCATTATTTGTGGATCCTGTTGGTGGTCCAGGGGTTGGCATCATGTGTGGATCCTGCTGGTGGTTCAGTGGTTGGCATCATACATGGATCCTGCTGGTGATCCAGGGGCTGGCATTGTACACAGATTCTGCTGGTGTTCCAGTGATTGGCATCATGCACGGATTCTGCTGGTGGTCCAGGGGTTGGCATCATGTGTAGATCCTGCTAGTGGCCCAGTGGTTGGCATCATACATGGATCCTGCTGGTGGTCCAGCAGTTGGCATTGTGCACAGATTCTGCTGGTGGTCCAATGGTTGGCATCGTGCATGGATCCTGCTGGTGGTCCAGTGGTTGGCATCATGCAATGATTCATACATATTTCAGAACTCAGCCAAAGAGTGTACGGCAGAGCTGCAGTCAGCAGACCTCGGCTATCTGTCAGTATCTCTTTCCAACACAAGATGTCCTCTTTCAATACGAATGGTGAAGATGTTTTATTCAATTAAGACAGCCTCTGGCTGCTGGATTCGTTCAGTTTTATTCATTGCTCCCTTGAAAGGTCAAGCATGCTATTTTTAGAGCAGTCAGTGATGGCATCTGTATAGCAGACTGACAGTTCTGCTCAATGGTCAGGGCGGGAGCTGACCCACCCCCAGGAATAAGGTGGAAGAGGACTGACTGGTGGAATCCATGCTCACAGCCGAGTCACCAGATATGGAAACTGGGAGAGTCACTGTTTCTCACGCAGGTCACTCTTCAATCTTGAGACAATAGAGATAAGTTCCTGATAACATGTTATTTCATCTGGGATGAGAAAGTCCTTTCTTGGTTTGATTCTGTTTCCATCGGGACTTAATGAACAGACACAAATCACAGTGGGACTCCCCCAGACAAGCTGAGCTGGTTTGCAGACAACTCGGTACAGTCAGAGCTTGGAGAATGTATTCCCATTCCTCCCTTAAGATGTTGACATCGCTCATTATAGATTTCTTCCCTTTTTTCTTAACTGCATTTCAACAGTATTACTGAGTTATTGGCATCTAAAGCAACTGTTTAAATTACCTCACTTGAATTCAAATACTGGTCTGTTACTTTTTTCCTACAGAAGTGCTCCCCCTTCCCCCTGCTCCCCCCAAAAAAGGAAGAAGAGAGGAAGGAAGGAAGGAAGGAAGGAAGGAAGGAAGGAAGGAAGGAAGGAAGGAAGGCAGAAAGAAGACCAGTTTAAAGGATTAGGCTTAATGGGAGGTGGGAGGGATGGGGTGGGAGGTGGGTTTTCTCCTTAGATAAGGCTTTCTTAGTACTTTGAAGATTTCATTTAAACCAGTCCTGAAGGCTCCTCCTCTCCCCCAGGTTCACTGCAGGCCTTGGGTGTTGTGCAATTCGAGGGGGCACTGTTCTCAGAGTGGTGTTGCAATCACGCTACTACAACTCTCTTTGGCTGTAGACTGTCTTAATAAGAAACTTGATTCCCGGTGTGGATCAGCTGTGTCCCTAACCACCCAGCTTGGTTAGGGCAACTTTGCTTTGCAGGGATTTGTTTTGGTTTTAATTTTTGGTTTGGTTTTGTTTTGTCCAGTTGCAGTAAGACCTTTTTAATATAATACTTTTATTAATACTTTGAGAATTTATACAAGCAAACAACATATTTTGATTACATTTACCCCAACTCCTTACCCTAACTCCTCCCAGATCTAGTCTCCATTTGCTCCCCACTCCATCCCAAGTGTGTGTGTGTGTGTGTTTTTAACAATCTATGGGGTCTAGTTGTGTTGTTCATTTGCTCATATACTCATGGGTGTGGGGCTATCCACTAGAGTGTGATCAACCTCCCGGAGCCACACCCCTAAAGAAAACTGTCAACTGTCCATAGCTCTTCAGGGATTGGGTCTCATGAGCCCTCCCCTCCCCTATCCATGCTAGAAGTTGGCTGGCTTGATCTTGTAAGGATATTTTTGCAGGAAACTACAGCTGCTATAAGCCAAGCTCTACACCTGACAGAAAGTTCATGTCTAGAATACACAAAGAACTAAAAACATGAAATGTTAAGAAAACAACCCAATCACAGTAAAGGCCACGGAACTGAACAGAGGCCATCAGAACAAAGATAAGTGGCTAAGAGATATGTCTGTAAATGTTCGTGAAAACTACTTTTAGATTTCGTCTGACCTCAGTCAGAATGGCTAAGATTAGCAAAAGACAAGTGTTGTGGAGGCTGGGGGGAGGGTGTGTGTGTGTGTGTGTGTGTGTGTGTGTGTGTGTGTCACTCCGTCACTCTTGGTGGGAGTGCAAACTGGTACAGCCACTATGGAAATCAGAGTGACAGTTCCTCAGAAAACCAGAAATAGGTCCCTCATGTGACCCAGCTTGACCAATGGCATATACCCAAAGGACTCCACATCCTACTACAAAGAGGCATACTCATCCATGTTCACGTCCACTCTATTCACAGTAGCTGTGACATGGAAACAGACTAGATGTCCATCAACTGATGAGCGGATAATGAAGCCATCCTTATACCCAGTAGGATTTTACTCAGCTATAAAGAAAAATAAAATTTGTAGGTAAATGAATGGAACCAAACAACTGAATGGGTAACCTGGATCCAGAAAGACAAGTGTCACCCATTTTTGCTCATATAGGAAGGCAAGAAAAAAAAACACTAAAGTCAAGTGACTATATGTGTGTACTTGTCTGTCTATGTGTATATGTGCCTTCCTGAGTTCATGTGCCCCATGTATGTGCAGGTGCCTTTGGAGGACCAAAGAGGGCATCAGGTCCTCTGGAGCTGCTGTTGAGGCAATTGTGAGTCACTGTGTGGGTGCTGGGGTTGCCCAGGTCATCTGCAACAACAGTAAGAGCAGAAACGGATGTCCCAAATATCCCAGTGCACTGCATCTCAGTAAGAACCCAGGTTGACACAATGATGGTGTTAGACTGAAATTTTAAAACACGCACACAACACACACACACACACACACACACACACACACACACACACACACACAAACCCCCACCCTTGCCCATCGAGCTTAAGAATTTGGTTCTTGAGCCTCAAGGGGATCAAATGCATAAATCCTTTATCAGGTATAATGGCATAGTTGTTTACTAAATTAATTTTCTGACACTGTTGTTTTATATTGACCATTCACTATCAATGTGATATATTGTCCAAATTTATAGTAAGCAGTTAAATCAGTCATGAAGTTGTAAATATTATCTAAGGGCTTTCTATTTCTTTCTGAGGTGTGCCTCTTATTTCCTAAGCAACATTGCCATCTGGTGGCTTCTCTCTCATGTATTTCCCAGGGAAATTCTGGGACACTGGCCTAGAGTTTCTCTAGGAAATCTAGCCCTTTGAATTTCTTCCAGTTTTGGCCTCAGCTAGTTAGGGAGGGGGAGGTCATGGCTGTGATCTATTACATCTTTGGTTTCCAAACTTTAATGTCATTTTATATTACATGATCACCATCGACTGTTCAATGGAGAAAGGTTGGATTTCAACCAAGAAACTTTAAAAAGAACTGTCATTCCCATCAACATTTTAACTTATAGAATTATTAACCCAGCCAAGCCTCTCAAATGTTGTCTCACTCAAATTAGGATTACATGTGGCTCTTTCCTTAGACTCTACATTTCGCCGCTGAGATGCGTTAGATAGTGGGAAATTAAACTGGGCTTTGAAAAAAGGAGGGGAAAACTTCATTGCTTATTAGAGAATGGGCCAAGTTCATTTCTGACAGCTTGGGGATCACTGATATTTTTCGAAGTAAAAGGCCAAACTTTTCTATTGGGTGTCTGAGGGAATTCCAGTCAAGGAAGGCCGCCTGTGAGGTCTGATATTCAAATGTCACTTTCCCTCATCTAGAATTTTCCTCTAGAGACAAACAGAAGAATCCCAAGCCTCGGTCACCCAGGTAACTTCTAGCTCTCTTTGGCAGGTGACCGTGACTGTTCAGACACACCCATAGGGACTCATAACCCTGGTTATGACTCCAACTTTCAACTACACATGCTGAACACAGACCTCCACAGTGTAAGAGAATGAAGAAATGTATATCTCAACCTCAACCACAAAATTGTTCAGGCACTAAAACAAGAAAATGTTGACCTCTACGGAAGAGAAATAAAATTGACATTCTTTCACATCCTCCTCTTTTATTGACCATCTAAATGTATAGCTTATAATTTGCCATGTGTTTTAGGTATACATACAGATAAAGATTATATATACTCAACTTGCAGTGACTTTCATATTTCCAGGTTAAGACAAATAGTTGAATACACTCAGAGGTCAGTAGGTTAGCACAGCATTTTCCATTTAGAAAGTTCTATATGATACATTGGGTCTGTGCCATTCTGTTTGCAGGGTTACTAACACCTGGTCTTAGGCCAATATTTTCAAACCTGCCTGTTTAGGTATGGAGGAGGGCCCAGCCCATGGTGGGTGGTGCTAGCCCTGGGTTGGTAGCCCTGTGTTCTATAAGAAAGCAGGCCATGATTTGACATTCCAAAAGAAGAAGAAGAAGAAGAAGAAGAAGAAGAAGAAGAAGAAGAAGAAGAAGAAGAAGAAGAAGAGGGGGTCAAGAACTTGATGGGGAAACCCACAGAAACAGCTGACCAGTGCTAGTTGGAGCTCACTGACTCTGGACTGACAGCTCAGGAACCTACATGGGACCAAACTAGGCCCGCTGAATGAGGGTGACAGCTATGTGGCTTGATCTGTTTGTGGGGATCCTGGCAGCAGGACCAGGACTTATCCCAGATGCATGAACTGGCTTTTTGGAGCCCATTCCCTATGGTGGGATACCTTGCTCAGCCTCGATACAAGGGAGAGGGGCTAGGCTCTCCTTCAACTTGGTATGCCAGACTTTGTTGACTACCATGGGAGGCCTTACCCACTCTGAGGAGTAGATGGGGGCAGAGTGGGAGGGAGGTGAGGAGGTGGGAGAAAGGGAGGGAGGGGGAACTGGGGTTGGTATGTAAAATGGAAAAAAATTAAATAAACATATTTAATAATAATAAAAAAAAAAGAAAGCAGGCCATGGCAGCAAGCCAGTAAGCAGCACCCTTCCATGGCCTCTGCATCAGCTCCTGCTCCAGGTTCCTGCCCTGTTTGGGTTCCTGCCCTGACTTCCTTCCATGATGAACAGTGATGTGGAAATGTGAGCCAGATAAACCCTTTCCTCCCCAAGTTGCTTTGGTCATGGTGTTTCATCCCAGCAATGATCACCCTAAAACCTGCTAATACAGATACCCCAGAGACACTTAGTAGGCTTGGTGGGAAACCCAAGAATGCATCTCTGATGTACCTAACAGGTATTTTTGTCAAAAAGGTGGGAAATACTAGCTAATACATTCATTTAACTTAATGAGCTAAGAATAACCATAGTTCAGATTTATTATACGGACAACTTACTTTTTAAATTTGTTGGTTTTAATGCCCTAAATATTTAAAGTTGGAAATTATTTGCAAGTTCAATAAAGTCAACACATTATATGAATCAAGACACACATGAATCTTCATGTGAAATGCCATTTGCTGTCTTCAGTTCACTTGTACGTACACTAAAGGTTAGGTACTGACATTTAGGGAAATGGATTTGTATCACAGAGATAAGAACAACTGAAACCCGGGGAAAGGGAGATATTTGGAGCAAACCAGAGAGAAGTTAGAAATGAAGATGTACAGATAGGGAATTTAAAGGAACTCATACCTGCTGGATAAACTCTGGCATCAGCATTGGAAGTAGAGGGAACTTTATTTTATAATACAATTTGTATAATACAGCATTTATAATAGTTAATATATACTATATTATAGAACATCATATATTATGTAACATATAGTATTATATATACACATATATAGTAGAAAGCAAAAATAAGCATGTATAAAGAATACAAATAAGAGGTTGCAGATTTGGGTCTTTTATTCAATGACTGGTTGTATTAGTACATCTTTCACTACTATAATAAAATACTAGAGGCAGGTGACTTTATTTTTTTAAGACTTTATTATAGTGACTCAAGGTCCTGGAGGTACAAGGTCTAAGGGACACATGGAGTGATGGCCTTCTTGCTAACAGAGTCCACAGATGGCACAGAGCACCAGGCAGCAGAAAATAGTGAGTACATGTGTGTATGTATGTCTCTTCTACAGACACCAGGACTGAATCACGCCCCCCCCCCACCATGACTCTATCATCTAATACTAAACACCTCCCCAAAGCCCAACTTCTAAGCCTCATAGAATTAAGATTTTACCCCCACAATGCCTCACGGTGGGAGTTAAATTTCAATGTGCACTATCTTGCTCAACCACTTGTCACCATAGCGCTCACTGCTCAGTGACTAGGCCAGTGTGTTTAGTAGATGGCATCACTCTGATAGGTCATTCACTTGTAAAAGTTAATACAATGGTTTTCAATAGTCAGCAGCACATTTAACTCTAAAAAAGAAAAACAAAAATACATCCTGAAGACAAGCATGTCCTGGAACAGGGTTTCTAAATTGCCACCATGTAAGAACTCCATTAAAAGCTCTCTCCAACCACTGAAAGTCTTGGAATAGCCTGTAACACACCAGCAAAAACTTCTCAAATGATAACAAAGAAACCCTGGCCCATCCCACCACACACTCATGACCCACATGGCTGGGCCAATGCTATTTTATGGCAGGGCTCTGGAACTTGTTCCCTGAACTAAACAGACAGAAGTATCGTTGGAAATGTAATGCCCTGGAGCCCCAGTGTCCCAACATAAGAAATGAGTTGCTGACAGTGTGACACCCAAGATCTTCTAGCCATTGCCCAAATTACTAAGTAGCTTTTCTAGCACATTTTACAACGTGTTTTAGTACAACATTTCATTACAATTCTAAAAGTACTATAACCCAATTTGTAATTAAATCTGCAATATACACACTTGCCACTCTCTTCTGTCACCCACCCAGTAGAAGAAGGACAAATAGATGTCCAGTTTTCATGGCTAATTGTTGGTGATACTCTGGAAAGTGTGTTCATGCTGACCCCTGCTGGGCTGTTTTTCAAGTGTGAAACTGGTTACATCTCATTGCAATGAGAAAGCTGTTCCTCTTCTCAAGCCCTCTGTTCCTTCCAGCATTAAGGCTAACATGCCATTCTAAATTCCACTTATCCATATGGTTCCTGGGCTCACAGTTCCGTGGTCTAATGCAGTTTATACATTCTAGTTTAAAGTTCCAGAACATTTTACCCTTAGTTATAATGACTGGAATTTTCAAGGCAATACCACTAAGAAATCTCCCACCAACACCAGCCTTACAGAATGATGCTGGCCGCACTGTGCCCACTTCAGGATGTATGGTGTGCCTAAAAAAGCAAATCGGAGTGATCATGCCCTGTAGCTTAAAGATACAACGGGAGGAGCAAACAGCTGCATTGGGGGGGACATTCAAAGCCATGTCCTCTGAACTGCTTCTGAGCTTAACAATGCCAGGAGTATAGATTCTAAAGTTGAGGTCCAGTCTCCAGTGTGTTTTACCCCACTATTCTACCCTTCCCTTCCCTAACACCCCTTCTGCCCGCCACCGCACACGTGCGCACATGTTGATTGTGGGAGCTAGAAATCGATGTCAAGCGTCTACCTCAATTTGCTTCCATCCTCTTTTTGAGATGAGTCTCTCCCACCCCCCCCCCCCCCCCCCCCCCCGCCCTGGGCTCACCTATTTGTCTAGCCTGGTAGACCAGGAGCTCCAGCAGCAAGCCTGTCTCTGGCTCAGCCTTTGGCTCCTTGGTGCTAGGATCCAAACTTGGATTTTTATATTTGCGCACAGCAGACACGGTGCTGGCTGAAGATGTTCTCCCCAGCCGCCCCACAGCTTTGTTCTGTGTAGAGATACTTGCCTGATAATAGCTTTGAATCCTTCAATGGACATGTAGCGTTTTCTTCCCTATTTTACTGGGCCTTTCTCTCTGTGTGTTTTTCTGTTTGTTGATTGAGACAAGGCCATCCTATGTGGCTCAGGCTGCCCTAGAACTCACTAAATAGCACAAACTGGCCTTAAACTCTTGGCAATCCTCCTGCCTTGGTCTCCCAAGTGCTGAGGTTACAGTTGTGTACTACAAGCCTAGCTTTTCCGGTCTAAGTTCTTATGTATTCACATCTGTTCTTTATGACCAGGAAATCACAAAAGGAATACAGCTAAATGGGACATTAAACTCCATAAAGCCAGCCCCTTCTCCACATTTATATCCACAACACTCTAGGACAAATCTGGAAGATGATAGATAGATAGATAGATAGATAGATAGATAGATAGATAGATAGATATAGATATAGATATAGATATAGATATAGATATAGATCATTTCCCCTTCAAAAAAATAAAGGACCAGTGCTGTGTACCAACAGAGGAAAATGAAACAGGGTCTCACTCTAAAGCAAAAGACATTGAAATAAGACTGTAGAGTGCACTGAACAAGAAAGTTCCTTATATACAAAGCCACAGATGCACCTAGCTATTGGGAGGAGCCACCAAAATCATGTAAAGGCAAACAGTTAAGTGGAATCCTGGGGGAGGGGAAGGCATCCTGAACAGGTGAGAGGGGCTGTGAATAAGACAAAACAGTTCCAGCCCTTTGGCTCCCCCGTGGGCTGCAGCTATCTCAGGGTTAAGCTGGGGCAGGCTACGGTCAGTCAGTATTTACCTGATGTGTGACCACGGTTCACGATCATGGCTTAGTGAAGGTGGGGGTCACCACGGAACCTGAGACTCTGGAAGGAGGACATGTCAGAGTACAGCACTCTACTGCGGCTTTATTAGATACTGAGCAACAACACAGAAACTCACATTGATCCAGAGTGCGAAACAAGAGCTTTCCAGCCTCCCACACTCAGATGCCATGAGGACAGGCTAGCCTCCTCCAGGCTCGCGGACGCCTTCCAAAAGATGCTTTTCACTATTCGGCTTTCTCTGCATGGCTACAGCTCAAATTACAGACTTGAGAAAAGGAAAGTGGCTCAATAGGATTGAGAGCAAATAACTGGACTATTTTTTCCAAATTAGATGACACATACGGTTTTAGGGGGGGAAGAAAAAAACAACTTAAGATACAGAGGCATCCTCAATACTGAGAGTAAGATTTTAAGATTTTGTCACACAACCCAAGTGACTATTGCAGTTTTAACACACAATTGGTCGTTCAGGAATGCTGTCGCTGTCTAAGTTGGATAAGGCTGGCTTTTAGTTGAAATCTAATTTTCTGAGAGGCTTGCCGCCTCAGAAAGCCACGCCCAAGGGTGGCAAGGTGCCTCCCATTGCTGATGTTCAGTCATAGCTACATAGCCAGTGACGTCACAGGCTGACTCCGAGAAAATTCAGCACAGCTAGAGGAGTAAGTGTGGGGGAAGGGAGGGAGGAAGGGAGGAAGGGAGGAAGGAAGGAAGGAAGGAAGGGAGCAAGGAAGGAAGGAAGGAAGGAAAGAAGGGAGGAAGGGAGGAAGGGAGGAAGGGAGGAAAGAAGGAAAATGGGAAACAAAACCCAGTACCTTTGACATTCAGCCAAAGCACAAAGAGAGAAGCAAGCTAACTGCTCTATCCTTTTAAATGTATATGTTCTTATGGTCTACATTTTCCCTGAAGCGAGTGGTGCTGGCATGAGCTTCCCAGCCTGAGGCTACAGATGCTTTGGAAGCCTTGAGAGGGGATCAGAACACTGAACCCACAATTCCAGTGATGCTGACAATAAGAGCATGGATCTGCAAAGATCTGCAAAGGAAGTCACTTGTCCTTCTTTGGGGACTCCGCTGGATGATGGCTCCTGCTTGCACTCCTAGGGGCGCTCTGCACGAGCCCAGGACTTTGGGAGGGAAGTCCATACCTTTGTAGTGGACTTGGTTCAAATGAATGTGATCCTACATGCCTATGTAATTGTTTTTATGAAATTGATGGAATTTGGTCCTACAAAATAGAAGGAGCGGCTATGTTACCCAGAGTCACAGAGGCACTGAGCCAAAGCATTGAACTCTCTGTGCGGAGTGATACACAGAATTGCCTTTTCATTTCATGTTAAGTGAGGTCGGAGGCAGACAAGTCAGGTGGGCGGAGGCTCTGAAGAAACTGGCTGTTCCAATGGACTGTGGCAAACAAGCGTGGCTGGTGGTTTTAATACCCTAGGGAGAAAAACAAAACAGCTCGTTACTATGGCTGCGTTCTTGCACATTCTTCAGAGTTGTCTAAATACAAAGGGCCACAAATACTTGTTGCTCTCCATGGAGGTTGCTTTTCTGTAAACCATGAGACCAGCTCAGACACCATCCATGAGAGGGCCCAGAAATGAAATCAACAGTGGGAACTGGAGAAGACAAATATTCCTCAAGAATAATCATTTTGCTCGAAAATGTGGCATGCTACAGAGGAGATCTAAAAAGCAGAAAGCTCGCTGCATCTTGACCGCCCCACTTACTTGGCAATGTACATCTTATTGGAGAAGGGCTCCGACTCCGAGACATCTGAAAACAGAAAAGAGTGTGGTGAATTGAACAATATACAGCACTCACAGAATGAATCACTTGGACATGGCTAATTCCTAAAACTAGCCAGGGGGCTGGAGAGCTGGCTCAGCAGTTAAGAGCACTGGCTGCTCTTCCAGAAGACCCAGGTTCAATTCCCAGCAACCACATGGTGGCTCACAGTGACCTACGGTAGGTTCTGATGCCCTCTTCTGTCATGCAGGCATACAAGCAGATAGAGCACTATATGCATAAAATAAATAACTCTTTTTAAAAAGAGAGAGAGTGGCAAATTGCTCTTAAAGAAAGAAAGAAAGAAAGAACAGGTTTCTAAGAGATAACAAAGACATAACAAAATAAAATATAAGATAAACCAAAAACTAGCCAGTTAGTTGCTCTGAGACACCACATCACATGAGTCTGACTAGCTTTTTAAGTAAATGCACATCTAATTTGGTTTAAATCATACTGGTGACTGGAAGTTGGGTTCAATGGCTTAAGAGAAGAGGAAAAATTTTAACAAAATTAGTAAGAGCTAAAATTATGACAGATTCAATGGCTTAATGGGAGAGAAGCTTTTTAAACATAATTAACTAATAAGAGCTAAAATTATGACATTAGCTCCAAGACTCTTTATAAAAGTTCTCATGTGTCCAAACCCTGCCCTTATACTAAGGAAGGTCTGAGCATCTGTAAAAGAATGATTTTCAGATCTTCCCATTACCTTCCTAAGAAGAAACTACCATACTGCGCCTTTACATCTGACACCAGGTACAAGCCTGTTTCCTGTTGGGAAGTCTCAAACAGGCTAGGTAACTAGATACCTACACTTGTTGCTCTCCCTGAGCATAGAAGGATAAAGAGAAGAGGGTTCAAACACGTCTCAGGACTCAGTGCAGAGGACACTCCCCTTGGATAAAACTTCTACTGAGAATCCAGAGTCCAAGTCTCCAGGCTGGAGAACCATCTACTAATACTGGTCTCAACTACTCTCCCCTCTGATACACCGTTTCCTCTTGGGATATCCCATCATGATGCTCCCAAGGTTCCCTTTTTATCCATCAGGTCACCAAATGTATGGTCCTCTTTTTGACCCACTGTACATACTTATTCATTAATGTAATTCAGTTTTATAAAATTCCCAAGAACAAAAAGACTGTGTCCATTGTGGGTCTTTTCCACTTCCCTAGCATTTCTTACATGGTTTTCTTCCTCTGTGACATCTGACCATTCTAAAAAACCAATCAAGCCCCTGCTCCCATGCTGTTTCCTCACCACCTCTAGGTGTTTACATTATAGACTATATCACACGACATCACCCATGGACCTCTTAACTTGATCTACATCGTGATCATCCAGGTAAGTTGTTCAAAGTACACAATTTTTCCTCTATGGTGACCCATTTGCAGAGAAAACCACATCTGGTTATTTTTGCATCCCTCCCATCGGGCCTTTGAGTTCTGTTTGAGAAGGAGCCTATTGGAGGAAGAGTGGGTGCTTGCTAAACTCAGAGATGATGGTGGGTCTGAGTAATTACAGAGCTGTTCTACAGAGGAAGCTCTGCCACCGCATTGCCAGAGACAGGTGGGAGATGTGAGGTATTCCGACCTGCAATCCTTCACTGCTCTGTCCTTGAGAACAAGGTCAAACACACATAGGAAGAATCTCCAGCTGAAGGAACAATAGATCGGTAGCCTGTCTTTCTTGGTCCAGCCCCACATTCAACAGATGTTGACTAAGTGTTATTTGGTGAGTAAAAGGACAGTGATGAGTCATTGTGATGTAAATAGTGAGAGTTTTCAGAATTTTTTTTTAAAGATTTATTTATTTATTACAAATACAGAAGAGGGCGCCAGATCTCATTACAGATGGTTGTGAGCCACCCTGTAGATGCTGGGAATTGAACTCAGGACCTCTGGAAGAGCAGTCAGTGCTCCTAACCTCTGAGCCATCTCTCCAGCCCTCAGAAATATTTTATGTTACTTCTTAATTTAAATAGATTTCCAAGGATTAATATACAAAGAAACTAATTTTATCTTTTTTACTGATTTTGGGGACACAGTAATACTTTCACTGCCCTTTAAAGAGTACTTCAATCTAGACTCTTTAAGTAATCCCTCCAAACTCATGTATTAATTTCTGGAAAAAAGCAAAAACCAAAAAAACAAAACAAAACAAACAAAAAAGCAGGGACCTGTGTTCAGATCTGTGACTCAAATGCCCCATGTCCAACTGTCTGTTCCCTAACAGCCTCTTAAGGTTGCAAAGAATACAGCTTTTAAAGAGGTAAAGTCTTTCATTCCTTGAAAGACCTCAACAGGAAAACTAAAAAGACAAGCTTTTTCCAGAATGCTTAGTTTCTTAGCCATCGTGGTATTTAAAAAAAAAAAACAAAACAACACAAAACAAAGGCACACAGGGTCTGTATCAGAGCAACAGCTTTTCTTACTGCCTACAGATAGGCAACTGCCCCTTTCCCAGGAAAGTATCCACACAGAAGGTGGTTTTCTGCATGAATGACTAGACAGGAATGTACCGTGCTTAATCCAATGCGGTTACGGGGACAGATAGGACTTAAGCTCCTGCTGCGGCAGCGTGTTATAGGTCGCACAGAACTCCACTAAGAGGAGAAAGAGAGACAGAGAAGGAGTCATGAGTTGGTTAGAGCAGACGTGGCTTACCACAGGCTCGACTGGCAGGACAGCTCTTCCCCTTGTCACCGGTGTGAGCAACACTCCTACTATTTCCTACCACACAGTATGTGGCAGGAACTTCTCCAGTAAAACCCCATTATAACGAACTTGAGGGTGCTCCCGTTCTGGTGCTCGGAGAAGTGTTTTCATGAGTAAACTGTTAGACCTCACGTTTGGCTTTGGGATTCATGGCTGGCTGGTTGTTCATTTTAAGTATCTACCGTGTAAATGCAGCCCTGAGATCATATGTACCCCAGAAAAAAAGAAATCTCACTGAACACAATAAAAGGCCTCCGCAGGGCCAGCTATTAAGTCCATGTGAAGAAAAGTATCCACCAAATTCATGGTAGATGTGCTGTTTTAATTGGGTGTCCATAAAAAAGGAGTAAATGTAAGTGTGCTTGTGAGAGAGGGGATCAATAGACAATAACTCTTTACATGATCATAAAGATTGTGACTGAGTCACCTCCCTCCTTCCAAACTACACTCCATTAGTGAAAATCTCCTGAGAGGGAGTTGTAAGGGCAAGAATACTGTGTAGGGAAAATGTTCACTGTAGAGCTCATGTGTTGTCAGGGGGACAAAAGCCAATCTTGATAAGGTTGGCTTTTGAAACACAGAACACTTTTATGGAGATAGTTTTCACTACAATGGGATTTTAACTTGTAAAACAAACACCAATATTCTAAGTTTTTGTTTAATAAACTTCTCTATTCCCCTATGTGTAGCCTCAAAGCACCTCCCCTCTCACCCAGTTCAGAAAACAGGGACCAAAACCACCACCTCGGCTCTGGACCAAGGGGCTCCCTTCAGAATCCACCTGGTTCTGTCTAGGAAAGCATGAGGAAAGTAATACATCATGGTATATGCATATCCAAAGTCCCTGTGACCGTGAGTCCCAGCACACAAACTCCTCTCTCTCTCTCTCTCTCTCTCTCTCTCTCTCTCTCTCTCTCTCTCTCTCTCTCACACACACACACACACACACACACACACACACACACACACACAAACACAAACACACACACGCACGACTCCATTTGGAAGGCTCTTCAACTTTTTAAGATGGTCAAACCATCTATAACCAAGAGCTATATAGGAAACATCCTTCCAAAGCCAAATGGCTCCTTTCTCCCCACTTTCTCTGCCCCATTTTATTCCATCCTTCCCTTCCCTATACATCATACCAAGGAAAGAAAAACAGGATACGTGCATAATAACTCCCCCCAAATGGAGAGATGTCAAAATGTCTCTAAGATGGAAGAAATAAATAAGTCACGGCTAACTCCATCTTTGGATGGAAGAGTGGCAATGAAGTCATTGCCGGGGAGTCACAAAGGATTGTGGGATGCTCCACACAACAGAGAGCTGTTTTTCCCTTCTCCTTGGTATGAGATCTTATCAAACAGCTCTATCACAGTCTTTTATCTTAGAATCTTTGGGTTTACAAATGTTCTCGAACTTGTGAATCAAACACTGGGGATGAATTGTCACTATGCAAGGCCACCGTACAAAAGCCCCTCTCTTGGTAACTGCTTCTCCCTTCATAATGACACAGTCATTCTCCATGAGAGCAGGCCACACGTGATAAAAGACCAAGGGAGCGGTGAAATCCGAGTCGTAGCTGCGGCGGTACCTGCGGGGTGCACAAGAGAACAGAGTAAGATCGCCCCCAGGGCCTTGTGCAGCCTAGGCATGCACTCTATGGCTGGGCGATGGCCACCAGCCGGCAGTTGAGCATTCTGTAACGTAACTAGAGGAAACCCAACTGAAAAGTTCATTCATGATGAGGCTTGGGTCTAAACAGGACTCAGATCAGCATTCTGTGGTTAAGGAACAGAAACCAGCAACAACAGGCCTCTGGCACAGACTTGCTAAGAACACATCATAACAACAAACTTCATCCCACCTCTAGTCTCCTCAGAATTAAAAGAGCTGCAAGTCTAGAAAATGCTAGAAGCATAGACCTCTGAGGTTTTCTACAATATTTCTCATGCAAATCTGGGCTAATGTTTACAAAGCTAGATTGGAATGTGTCTCAGTGACCACATCCAAAGAAGATACTCAGCAGATAAATGAGTATCTGAATTAAGATGTTGGTGGCTCTCTCCCAATTTATTTATTTGTTTGTTTGTTTGTTTGTGTGTGTGTGTGTGTATTTTGTGGCTCTGTGTGTGTGTGTGTGTGTGTGTGTGTGTGTGTGTGTGTGTGTGTGTATTTTGTGGCATGAACATCTGGGCTACTTATCCTGAACTACGGCTAAAACAAAGAAGCAGAGTTCTTACTCCTGACCACTCACTACATGCCTGGCATCATCCAAAATCTGAGTTATCACAGCTAGCCTTCTACAGTCCTGAGGAGGAAGCATTACTACCCCCCACCTCTTGAAAGAGAAGAAAATTGAAAAACAGAAAAAATAAAGGACCATACCCAAGATCACATGGTAAATGGATCTAAGTAGCTTAAAGCCAGAGTTGGCCTTCTTAGCCACTAGCTTGGCCTCTCCTCAGGTGATCTCCAGCCATAGCTAAGATCTTGCCAAACCTCAATGAATGTTTCAGGTTATTTCAGCTTCTTCTAATTTATTAGTGGAATATTCACCATGTGAAATTTGGCAGAATCTAATACTTCTAAACAGGAGTCCAGCACATCAGTGTGCATGGAGTGTGCCTGGTGTTTGTGAACTGCAGCCTCCCAAGCCCCATGCTAGAAGCACTGCAGCAAACAGCACACACGGTGGTATAGATGTGTGCATCCCTAAGAAATGCCTGGACTGCTTCTGAGGTTGGTGGTGCACACACCACACTTGGAGAGACCTGGCCTAAATCACACAATAAGAACCAGTGTCCCTGAGCACCAACCTTTGGCCTCCAGGGGGAGCATCCGTCTGCACACATGTGCACACACATGCATATACCACACACAATAAAAATAACAAAAAATAATCTTTAAAACTGTGTTTGTATTCACAGAATACATTTGTTTAACTACCATTGTTCCAGGCAACTCCTTACGTCTCCCCAGAGCTAATATGGTCAGTGAAGAATGAGCCCAAGAGGGGTGTCGGGATGACGGTACAGAGAAACTCATAGCATGAGCGTGGCTACTGATTTCTCTACCCAGGGTTCTCTCCCCTTCATCTTCCTGGGGAGCAGGGACAGTGAACATGGTTCAGCACCTGCTCCTGTGTCTCTTACTTGCAATCATTAAAGACTTCTCCATCAGCCCCAAACGCGATATCAAGTGGTGGATCTAAGGACTGCATCGCAAAGGCAATACAGCATATCTCCTGGATGAAGTCATGGAGGAGGCAGAAGTCAACTTCAGGAGGGAAGGAGATCTTGGGGTTGACGTTCATGGCACGGATCACATCCTGAAAAGCAAAAGATGGCATCAATTGGCTGCCAACTTGTGACAAGAAGCTCTGACCTCCAGAGGATTCCCGACACCAGTTATGACTGATGGGAGATGGGAAAGAGCATGTGAACTAAAATAAATTAATCCAGGGGAGGGAGCAAGTGTGCTACGAGGAGAAGGATGCTGCCGCTTACTAGTAGGGAAAAAAGAGAGTAGACAGCAGAAACAAGCTTACAGCAAGAAAAATCCCTCTTAAAAACTAAAGGAAGAGGCTCATGGCATTTATAAGTTCATGGGGGGAGTACATGTCCATATGGGTGTGTGCACATATGAATGCAGGTACATGTGGAGTCCACAGGTTAATGATGGATGTCTTCCTCTATTGCTCTCAATCTTATTTTTTGAGACAGGGTCTCTCACAAACTTGAAGCACATTGATTTAGATAGGCTGTCAGGCCAGCCAATGAGTCCCAGAGATCTGCCAGTCTCTGATCCCTCATGCTGGGATTACAGACGTGTGCTACCTCACCCAGATTTTATATGTGTGCCTGGGATCTGAACTCAGGTCGTCATGCTTCCATGGCAGGCATTTTACCAAATGAGCCTTCTTCCATCCTGATTTTTTTTTCTGTGAGTAAATGTAGGAGATGCTAGCCAAAAACTCTGGCTAGTCCCCTGCTACACCATAACATAAGTAAAGTAGGTTGCTTTTATTAAGTGTTTACTATGCATCAAGTCTTGTGCTAGCAAATGGCCCACCTCCTTTCGTTGACCCATCCCAGTAACTCTGTGGGATAATGATCTCTGATGCTCCCTTTCAGAGACTGGAAAATTCAGAGTACTGGGAGTTTAAATGAATGGGGAAGGCAACACAGAGGTCACGTGGGTAACATCAAGGTCAAACCCACACTCATTTTCCAGAGTCTTAAGAACTAAAATATTTCAATTCCCAATCTCAAAGACCCGCCTAAAAGATGTGATTATAAAGCTCAGAACATTTCCCCATGTCTGAGTAAGAAACTAAGGAGATGGCTAGAGCATAAAGCATCTATCACACGCATGAAAACCTGTCTTCAAATCCCAGCACCTACATAAATCCAGGGTCTGTCTTAGCACTAAAGAGGCAGAGACTGGAGGTTCCCTGGGCCACCTGGCTGGCTAAATCACCCAAATTGACAAACTCAACAAGAGACCTTGCCTTAGAAATTAGAGAGTGATCAAGGGGCATATCCGGTGTCAATTTCTGGCCTCCACAAATGTGTGCACACCCTCACAGACACATGCAACACACACACACACACACACACACACACACACACACACACACACACGCACCACTCTTGCATGCAAAAGGGAAAAGCTGCCAGTAAGGACTGGTTCTGCATGGAAAATGGAATGTTGTTCTACTCTTCCCCCACATAGACATAACATCAAACATACAGACGCATTCCTAAGTTATCCTTATCCGTATTCGGTATGTCATCACATGCTAGCTCTCCGAAAGAGACTCAACACTTACATTAACACTGCTTTGGGAGTCATAGAGGTCAAGATGGCAGATGATATAGTCCATGACTGCGCACTCAAAGTCATTTGAGCCCACGTGCGACGGGGTCAGCATCTTCCTTACCCGGATCTTGAAGTGCCTGAACGCCATTTTCGCTACGTGAAATGCCTCCTGCACAGGAAAACACAGCAAGTTTATCTGATGAGGAGAGGAGCTGAGAAGGTCCAAAGAAAGGAATTAGGAAGAATTCAGAAGGCAACATCAAACCAGTGTTCAGATAACTAAACATGGTTGGCCAAACACGGTTTTGACTTACGACATAGTATAACTCTCAATTTTAAAACGTGTAGAAATGTACATGATAACACATTCATTTTAAGACAAGTGAGCCTTGTGTTGGTAACTCCGGGTGCCAAAAGCAGGACAATGCAGACCCAGGGATGGAAGTTCCAGTGCTATGGGCACACAGCAATGCCATGATACTGGCCAACATGTTAAGAGAAAATAACCTGTCCCAGGTTTCTATTACAAACTCAATAAAACTTTATCCCATACCTGTTATGTATGTAGGTATCAGTAACACTGACAAGAAAGACTTGGTTTCTCAAGCTTTACCCAAATCACTTTAACCACATCACAAAACACCTTTAACCAAATCACTTAGTTACAAGCCAGGGGCCTAATAAGCTTTCCTTATAAAGAACCAAATGGTAAATGCTTTAGGCTTCACTGGCTACCATTTCTGTCACTGTTTTTTGTTTTGTTTTGTTTTGTTTTGTTTTGTTTTGTTTTTATCATACACCTTTAAAAGTATAAAACCATTCTTCATTCTTAGCTCCTGCACAGCGCTGTAGGAACAAGCCAGATGTGGCCCATACACACAGTTTGCTGACCTTTGTCATAACTGAATAGATCCAGAATTTCTGATCTGTCTGCTCTTGCCTTAACATGATGTTTTTGTTTCTTCATGTTTATTCTGATAATGGGGTCTCAAGGTGGCATCCACCCAGAGGACACATGTATCCACCTTGAAAACCAAGGATTATGTTTACATATCTTTTTAATTTGCAGCAATAGCTGCATTGGCAGCTTTAGTAACTCATAAATCACTTAGGCAGAAGAGTGAACGATCTCATCCTCTAGTTTTCTAAGGCTGGCAGAAGACCAATAATTAATAATCATGTACAGCAAAAGCCCTACTATGTGCTCATGTTAGTCACATACCACAAAAAGTACACTATCAATTTAACATGGTGCCGTTTGAGATGGTCCTGGGTTGAGTGATGGACACTGCAATAAAAGTCTGGCCAACATAAATGTGTGACAGTTCAGTCATGAAGAATGAATAGCTCCCTAATATCTATAATGAAAGAAGAGCGGGGAGAGACGGGACAGATGGGGAGTAACTTCAGGATGCACCAGCCTTTTAAGGTTGCATCATTCACTTTGTGATCGATCTCCCACTGCACCCCACCCCCCCAGGACCCGAAGCTGCAGATGTCGCATTTACCACTGTGGCGATGTAAATGATCCGCTGCACCGTCTCAGCTCTGTCGAGGCAGCGCCGCAGCAAACACTGCGCGTCCAGGCGGGCCTGGGAATAGGCGTCGCTGAAGCGGGACAGGAGAGCGGCTTTGCGAGCCACGCTGGATATTTTGGATTGGTTTGGGGACGGGCTTCTGATCTTGGCCACTGTGGTGCAGGGGCTGTTGGACCTGCTGCGGCTGCGGCTGCGGCTGCGGCTGCGGCTGCGGTGACTAGGGCTAGGAGACCGGCTCCTGGTTGACCTGCGGGTGAACGAGAATCCGCTGGGCAAAACTGTGATTCACTCTTCCCCTTTTCTTGGACTTCCTGAACTCTTATTCTTCTGGGTGGGGACAGAGCGAATGCCACACCAGCACCATACAACCTCTCACACGTGGGCAGGCAGGGGGAAGGCCTTGGGGATGATCTCTCCACTAGGGGGAGGCATTTTGTCTCCAAAGGCCCCCAGAAATGGGAAAGAATACCCTCTATTTACTTAGTGAATTAGAATGCACAAAAGCCCTTTCATCATGAACACCTCAATTTATATTTTCAGTCGTCCTGGGTATTTGATTACCGGCTATTTCATCAAGCGGGAACCGGAAGCCCTCAAGGTGAGGGCCGGAGCTAGCACGTAAGTTGGATGCTGGAGTTTCTTAAAACTGACCTTGGAGTACTAACTCAGCATCCAAGTGCTTCCCAGGACCTTGTAATTGAAACTGGACTGCTATCGAGCGCAAAGTAAACAATTAGATATCAGGCCAGTCAGCCCCAAGGTAATGAGGCTCCAAAGAGAAGTCTTACAGAAGGCACTACACAAGGAGCAGGATAAAGCAGTCATCCAGTCAGCAGACTCTGAGTGGAGACCGCCTCCTTCCCTGCTGGTGTTGCCAGTACCCATGGTGCATATACTTCCACCATCCCCACTGGCTGCTCAGTATCAGCCAGTATCAGTCCAGCAGAGGAGAGCCTCCACAAAACGGAGGACTCAGGAAACACCTAGGCAAACTGATTGTCAGGAGCCGGGGCTTCAGTAACCTCAGTCAGGAGATGCCAGAGAGAAGGAGGACTAGAGGAAAGAAGTGCAGCGATGGAGACACAGCTGCTTTGTCTGCACTTAACGCTGTCCTCCTCTTCTGCCCCATCGAGTGGAGTGGGAGGGATTTCGTGAAAACAACCCACACACAGCCATCAGCAGAGTGAGGGAGCAAAGAGGAAACTCCAGCCAGGTGTGGTGGCTCACAACTGGCGTCCCATCACTCAAGATGTAAATCTCAAGCCACCCCTGACTATATAGTGAACCTCAGGCCAATCTTGGCTACAAAATGCAAGTGTGGCTCAAGGAGGGGGGCAGGAATGTAATGCGGTGAAATGAACAACCATCTCCAGTCCCTGGACACAGGACTCTTAGGGAAAGATCTTCAGCTTATGGAACACTCTTTGAACTTGTATTAGCCATTGAACAGCCAGCTCACACAAGCCTGGTTTCACGGCCAAGACACCACTTTCATCCTCTCAGCCATTTTTCCTGGATAGAAGGGTGCCGTTCTAGAAAATAACCCTTTTTCGAACAGAAGCTTCCCAGGCCCTTGGGGCTTGGATTTCACTCTATTGTCCTCTCTCTACTATCCAAGCTGTCGCTGCTAACTCATTGGGAAGAAGGAAATGAAAAGCAAATGAAGGGATCCGTGAGAGTTTTTCAGACCTTCCCTGGAGACCGGCTTTTTCAGCAGACAAGACAGCTATCTCATCCTTCAGATTTTGGAGCTGTTTCCCATAGTCTGACATCACCTCTTGGCTCCGTGGCTCTGAGGTCCGCGCATCTGAGGTCCGTTTGCTTGAAGCTCGCCGGTCAGATTTGGAAGCCTCAGAGCGCCGACTGTCTGAGTTTCTGTGGCGGGTTTCTTCCTGGGCTTGAAGAGATTTAAGTCTAACAACAAAGGACAAGAAATGGGGGTGAGAAAGACAGGAAGCAGAACAGAAAAAAAAAAAGGAAACACTTTTTTAAGAGGTAGGGAAGGGCATAGAGGAGGAAGAAAAGAGAATGGAAATGAAGGAAGGAGGGAGGAAGGGAGGGAGGGAGGAAGGAAGGAAAGAGGGAAGGAGAGAGGGAGGAAGAAGGGAAGGAAGGAAGGAAGGAAGGAAGGAAGGAAGGAGGGAGAGAAGGAAGGAAGGAAGGAAGGAAGGAGGGAAGGAAGGAAGAAGGGAGAGAGGAAGGGGGAAGGAGGAAGAAAACAACTGGTACCATTCACATTCCATTATTGCATGGGGAAACTCCCAAGGAAATAGATGTGAAGACATTCAATAAGTAAAGAACAAAACCACAGAGATAAGGATTCAGCCCACTTCTACAGGTCACAGCTGGGAAGCTTCCTGAAGAAAGGCTATTAATGTGGGTCCCCCGGGGGCAAGTAGAGTGCTTTGCAACTGGACTCAGCTTCATTGTACAAAACTCCAAAAACACCGAACCTTCAAAACTTAGTCCAACACCGGTATGACCCCCTACCCTCCCTAGCTCATTTCTTGGACAGACAGTCTGAAGGAAGACAGTAGAAGGCTAGCTGGAGGTGGGAACTTCTGAAAATAATGCAGTACTAAAATAAAATAATAAAATAAAAAGTGTTAGGTATAAAATCGACACCCTCATTAAGACCCAAAGAGGTGTGACCACCGTAAAACAGAAGCAAAAGCCCTGAGAGCCTGTGGTGATGAAAATACCACCAGTTGAAGGGGAAGAAAGGACGAAGGGCTGGTTAGGATGCCGTGAAGCCAGGAGCACCGAAGGATGTAAAGACGCACTAGAAACGGCAGAAGACAACGGGGTAATATCACCCGTGAATTCAAGGCAGTGTACCAACCAGGACGTAAGAGATCCAAATGAGGCAGAAGAAAGAAGTAGAAAATGTAACAGCATCCTGAGAAGCCTCGGGAATGTTCTAGAAGAAATTAACACTAGAACATACATGGAAACTAAATTAAGCTAAAGTGTGTGTGAAAAGTATCAAAAGACATGTGTCTTGCGATGTGCGTGTGTGTACATGTAAAATATACTTGGGGGAAGGACGGGACTTCAAACTTTAGAGAAGATAAAGGACCTGTGTTCACTCTTTCCCTCTAGAAACAATCATTAGGAACTAGTCTGAAGTCCAAATTAAGATTTAACAAAAGTTAATTCCCTCCGTGTTGCATCCAGAATTAAACGTTAATATCTAAGTTAGTGCTCAACATAAAGGAAATTCGAAAACAATTGAAGATGATGGACCTATTTGAAACTAACTTCTGCATTACTTTTTTCTTGGTGATTAAAAACAAAAGGACTATAAAATGAAAAGGTGGACTTCCAAACCATATGGACGTCAATGTGTTCTTTGTGGTTTCAATATATTAACTGGAAGGAAGAACAGATGCTAACAAACAGTAAGTACCACTAGAGTGAGGGAGGTTTTTAGCTTCCTGGACACTATGCTACATTTTAGAAGTTGCCTGTATTCAGTAAGAAACTCCTATAGTGGGGGGAAAAAAGAAACTAAACATTCATTAAAAATGCAGCTGCCTCCTTTCTGGTGAATTCTCACGATGTAATAAATGACTGAAAAGCTAGACTCAGTGACTCAGCAGCAGCTGCAGGGACTCTATGGGTTGTTTCATTTTCTTACTGCTTTTTTAGCTGATTTATCTCCTCCTCTGCAGCCATGAGGGATATGGTTGATCTGTTCTTGTCTCCATCAAGACTCTTTCCAGTGTCAGCCAGACTGTAAGAGAAATCAGTAACTAAAACCAGATTTTCCCAAATTGCCAGACTTTCCAACTCAAGGCGTAGATTTTCTAGGGAACTCCTGACCTGAGTTATACAGTTACCATAAACAACATCAGAGTCTCAGCCCTCAGACATATCATGTTGTAGGACATTACGATGGGCTCAAACAGAAGCATGCCAGTGTCCCTTGCTTAGTCAAACACAGAGAGATTACAGAGCTAGTCCCTAAAAGACTGTGATAGCTATCGACATCAGATGGTAAATGATAAAGGAACTCAATTCCTCCTGCTTCTCTTACATCATCGACCTTTTCTATCCAGTCCCCAGGTAGCCTCTCCGTGTAAGCTCTCCATTTTCCACTGGGTACCAATTCCTATTCTCAATGCTTTTCACTCTGGGCCTTCTTTTCTTTTTCTAAGTACTTTTTCAATATAAAAATAGTTATTCGTCCATGGTGGTGATTAATTATGGTTACCAACTTGATTCTACTAAGAAACACCATGGAAAAGTACATGTTTGGAGGTATGTCTATGGGGATGTTTTCAGAGAAGATTGACAGGTGACAGGGAGGGTGACCTCTAATGGAGTCAGAAGCATCCCATGGACTGACTAATTGGAGTTGGGGGGGACAGCCACTGAAGGCCAACATTCTCCTGTCTCTACTTCCTGATCCATGAAGATATGAGCAAGCAGCCTCCAAATGCCTCCAATGCCTTGTCCCTCCATCACGCCTTCCTCTCTGTAATGGATTATACCCCCTAAACCATGAGCCAATACAAAGGTTTTTCTCCTAAGTTTCATCTTTCCAGGTATGCTGGTTAGTTTTATGTCAGCTTGACACAAGTCAGAGTCTTTTAGGAAGACAGAACTTCAATTGAGAAAATACCCCCACCAGACTGGCCTATGGGCAAGCCTGTGATGCCTTTTGATTGCTCTCTGAGGGTCCAGCTCATGGTGGGAAGTGCCACCTTAGTTAGGAAGCCCTAGGTGCTATAGAAAGTAGGCTAAGCTATAGGGAGTAAGCCAGTAAGCAGCACTCCGTGGCCTCTGCATCAGTTCTTTCTTCAAGTAACCTGCTATGAGTTCCTGCCCTGGCTTAATTGGATGATGTACAACAAGCTGCAACATTAAATAAACCCTTTCCTCCCCAAGCTGATTTTGGTCATGATGTTTTATCGCAGCAATATAAACCCTACCTAAGACACCATGGCCTTGAGGAACATAACTAAACCAAAAATTGGTCCTAAAACGTGGAGTCAGTGCTGTGACAAGGCTGGTGCAACCAGTTTGTGGAAATAATAAGAGGTTGCCACTGCAGGCTGGAGAAAGCCCTAGCATGCTGTAATCAGAGCTCAGTGGATCTCTGGGAGGATCTCTGAGAACAGAATGGAGATATGAACAGTGTGAACTGGAGAAGCATGGACAGTCCCAGCTCACGAGGTCTCAGACTAACAGAACTTCGTTGGGAATTGGACTAGAAGCCATTCACGTCACTCTGGCAAAGAGTCTGGCTGCATTCTGCCCATGGCCTGAAGTTGAATTTCAAAACAGTGCATCTTTTGTTTGGCAGAGGAAATTTCAAGACAACAGAATGTCCAGATTGTGGTGTGGCTATTGCTCACTGCATTTCCCAGATTTGCAGTGAGAGTGAGTGGTGGATCATAAAGTCGGAAAAAATGTGCAGTTTGCTCAAGAACCACGTGAACCTGGACAAGGCTGCAAAAGGAAGTGTACGGTTTAGTGGGGGGAAAAACTTGGACCTAGTTCAAGTTGAAGACCAAGCAGGTAGAGATTATACACATTAGTACCATTAAAGAGAAACTTTGAAGGTTGCACGGGGATGATACAAAAGTTGCATAGAGGACAAGATCCCAACCAACAATAGTTCCTGGGTCTGTTCATGCTAATTCATTTGAAAGGAGAATGTTTGACAAGATAGGGCTTTCAAGGTACCCCACAGAAAAACAGCTGGATGAGCAAGTATTTTCCTGGCCTCAGCTGAGAAATCACACAGGTTGCTGCACCATGGTCCAAGGGTGCTGGGCTACATCTCAAGGTGGTGGGAGAACTTTGCATTAGCCCTATGGAACTGGTTTTGAGGCTTGTAAGATGCAAGGATGAAGGAGGCATGGAGATAAGATACCAAGGATCCAGGAAACTAATGAGAGCAGGTGATGAGTATTGAGGTTGGTTAGCTTGTGCGACGTTACCAAGGGCACTGTGCACAAAACTGTGAAAGTGCTCCTTGGGTTTCAGTGAAGACCCCAGAACATTTAGAGACACCAGAAAAATGGGACTACCCCTGAAGCCACTGGAGCCTAGATAATTCCACAAAGACCCCCAATGCCACACATGGAGCCTCCTCGGGATGTGGTTTTGAATTGCTAGGTCAGTCTTGCTCTGCTCTGCTCTCTCTTTTCTATGCTTCAGTTCATGCTTTAAGGAACTGATGTGTTTATTGATATGTTTACTGTGTCACTGTATATTAAAAGTGCAGAACTTACTCTTTTGTTTTATGTGGGCTAATGGGGTTCCTTCAATCTCAGAGAAGACTTTGAACTTGGGTTTCCAAACAGTTCTAGAACTCTTAAGACTTCAGGAACTCCTAGAGATGAACTAAATGCATTCTGCACTTTGAGGTCTGCCCAAGGCTGTAGGAGCCAGGATTATTATGGTTTAAAGCGGTGTGCTTGGGTGTCAGGCTGACTACAGTTGCTTTTTAAAATTTTCTTTTCATAGCGCGTGTACTCATACATGCCACAGTGCACATGTGGAGGTCAAAAGACAGCTTGTGAGAGTCATTTCTTTCCTTCCAGGCATGGAACTTAGGTCATCAGGCTTGACAGAAAACATCCTTTAACCACTGAACTATCTCGCCAGCCTCATGACAGTTGATCCTGATGTCAACTTAATAGACTGAGAAGCATCTAAGGTATCCGTGAGGCACTCCTTTAGGATCCTGTCTGAAAAGGTGCTTCCATGGAGGATTAACAAAGAGAGAAAGACATTCTCTAATATGGGCAGCAACATCAAATACTTCTGAGGAAACTAGGAAAAGGAAGAAAGTCAGCACAATACCAATATTCTCCTTTCTCTTCAATCTCCCAGTATGTGAGCAAGCAGCCTCCCGATGCCACAGGCAGGGGCCGGTCCTGCTACCATGGGTTCCCTGCCACAGTGGACTACATGGCCTGAACCACCTTGCCTCCCTTATATTGCTTTTCATTAGATATTTGGTCACAGCATTGAGAAAAGTAATTCATACACCTATCTCATGGCTTTGGGCCCCTGATTTCCACTACTTACTAAGCACAATTTTCCAAATACATTAGTCAAAATTAGTATCTGGGGCCCTCTTAACTTGAATCAAGCCATGTCATCTTTCTCTGACTAGAGAACTTAAACTTAGTGAGTGGAGGTGAGATGGACAGCACTGGATGAAGGCCCCAATGGAGCTGCCCTGGTACAGGGAGACATCGTCGGTTCCCAAAGAGCCCATGACATCTGTGACTTGCCTTCCATAATATATCTAGGCTGTTTCATCACAGTAGTCCTGAGTCTATAGAGTATGAGTCTTCTAGTGAAAAAATAATAGAGGGTAAAACATTGAGATCCTGTTATGGTTTGAATCTTCACTGTGTGCCCGGAACTCAAGTGTGGTAGGCTTGATGCCTGGTTGTAAACGCTGATGGGAGCACGTGGGACCTGCTTGGAAGATACAACACACTGGAGCAGGGCCTTCAAGGGGGCACAGAGACTGTCCCTGCTCTCTTCACTGCCAGCCAGTATGAAGCTAGGTGTTTTACTGCACTGTGCACTCCCTGCCTCAACTGTCCCAAAGTGAAGAGACCCAGAGACCATGATCTCTGAAACCTTGAGCCAAAACAGCCATTTCTTCTTTTAAGTTCTAGATCTTGGGTATTTTGTCACAGCACTGGAAATCTGACAAACGCAGATCTTCACCTAGAGGATGAAGCAGACTGGGAAATAAGGGGGTGAAGAATCCCTACCAGCATCACATAACTAGGCGGTCAGTCACTACCTACACCATGACCCCATGTCCACCTCCCACCGCGCCACTCTATATGCCACCAGACACACCTTCCACTGAGTGACGTTCACATTTATCTCCTATTCATACCCCAAGCTACAAACTATATCATTCCTCTTTACCCTCAGCCCTTAAAGCAGCGCTTGACACACAGATCTTTGTGAAAGATGAAACATGATATGAAAGAATAAATTAAGTGTCTACAGTCTAAAAGAGTGCTGGAGTAGACATGATTTAATATGGCTGATGCAAGTTGAAAGGAAATTAGTTTGTTCTGATAAAATTTGAATCTATTGCAGATTTTTAGAGGTAAATGTGGAAAATGAGTTTGTTTGTTTTTTTGATCAAGAAACAACTGAAGAAAATCAACAGTAGCAAAAAGAAATGGAAAAGTACAAGACAAGAGGAAAAGTACAGACAGAGATAAGGAAGGACTTTCCCTCCTTGCACACAGCATGAACATATATGCACAAGTGCACACATGCCAACACAGTACTAATTTCACACATGAAGAATAGATAAGAGCAAGAGATACAGCTCTAAACTAGAAACTGTTTTAGTCAGGTTAAAATATATTTTATTTAAATGTTTTGTGATGGATTGGTTTGATTCTCTGAGCAAATTTCTGATACAGGACACACATACTCCATCATTTGGGAGATCTTAAATGAAAGCAGAATAAGAGCCAAAGAGGTGTTAAACAAAACTAACCAAAATAAGGACATGGCAGCAAGTGTCTCCATGTGAGCATGAAGGCCTCTGGAAGGAAAACAAGTCACTCAGAAGTAATAAAGTAAATGGGACACATGACATGAAAGGGTAGGTAGGTGCTGTGGACACTAGTCTTACAAATTTCTATCCTTGAAGCATTTTCCAAAGAAAAACCTTTTTATAAAAAAAATGCATTCACCAATGTGGTGATATGAATAAAAGAAGCCCCCATAGGCTCGTATATTTGAATGATTAGTCATGAGGGAGTGGCACTGTTTAGAAGGATTAGGAAGAGTGACAGTTTAGAGTAGGTGTGACCTTCACGGAGAAAGTGTGTCACTGGGGTTGGGCTTTGAGGTTTTAAAAGCCCAAGCCAGACCCAATGTCTTTCTCTTCCTGCTGCCTGCAGACCTGGATATAACTTCTCCAGCAACATGTCCGCCTGCATGCCACCATGATAACTGTAGTAGAATATTTTAAGGTGTGTTACTTTTATTTATGTTGCATTTGTTTAACTCTATGAAGCTGTGTCACTGTACCTGTGTAAAACACCTGATGGCCTGTGGTCAATAGCAAGGCAGGAGAAAGGATAAGTAGGGGCTGCCAGGCAGAAAGTGTAAAGAGAGGGAGAAATCTGAGAGAAGGGAAAGAAGGAGGGGAGAAGAGATCTAGAAGGAGCCAGCCACCCAGCTATACAGTGATTCACGGAGTAAGAGTAAGATTTATAGATGATAAAGAGAGACATCATGGGGACAGAGAGAAACCTGGTGCTAGAGAAGTTGCCAGGAATCCCTAAGAATGACCCCAGCCTTGGCTACTAGCAATAGTGGAAAGGATGCCTGAACTGAACTGGCTTGCCCCAAAGATCAGACCAGTGAATACCCTAACTATCATCACAGAACTTTCCTCCAATGACTGATTCTATGAGGGATTCTATGAGCAAGTGCATCAGGATCATGATGGGAGGGAAATGCAGGGACAACCAAACCAAACTAGAGGGAACTCATGAAAATTGGATCAATGGCTTTGGAGCCTACATGGGAATGGACTAAGCCCTCTGCATGGCAAGACAATTGTGTAGCTTGATCTGCTTGGGGAGACCCCTGGAGGTAGGATCAGAATTCATCTGGTGCATGAGCGAGCTTTTTGTGGAGCCCACTACCTATGATGGGACACCTCCTGCATCCTTGAGGCAGGGGGAAGGGCTTGGACTTGCCTCTACTGAATGTGACGCCCCATGGGAGGCTTTGCCTTCTTGTGGGTAGTTTGGGAGGGAGAGGCTGGGGTGAGGGAGGCAGGAGGAGGGAAGAGGGGGATCTTTGATTGGTGTGTAAAATCAATGAAAAAATTTCTTAATGAAAAAAAGGAAAAACTTACAAAATAAAAGAAAAGAAAAAGAAGTTAGAGAATGGGAAAAGCCCAGAGACAAAAGGTAGATAGAATAAGTTGAGGAAAGCTGTCAAGAAACTAAGCCAAGCTAAGGTTGGGCATTTATAAGTAATAATAAGCCTCTGTGTGTGATTTATTTGAGACCTGGGTAGCGGGCTCTCCAAAAAAAAGAGTAAAAAACAAGCAACAACTAATGTCACCCAACATGGGGCTCAAATATCCATCTAGAGCTAAGAAAGCTGAACAACAACAGATGATAATGGACTACACCTCCTGAAACCGTGAGCAAGACCCAATTAAATGCATAAGTGATAAGTATAAGTTGCAATGGTCGTGGTCTCATCACAGCAAGAGAAGACTGGCTAAGACAACCAAGATTCCTGGTCCTTATCATCCCTTCAGACCCATGAGACACACAAAGGGGAGCAGGAAAGTCTGGCCCCATCTGTGCTGGCAGACATCAAAATGCAACAAATCCTCAAACCTTTCCCTTATAACTAGAGGAACCAGAGCATCCTCACCTCCTCCCTTGAAAGCTCATGTTCCAAGAAACTGAACCAGATAAACCCCGACTCAGAACCCACCGGCCTAAGACACTAGTGCCCAGAGGGAACCAAGGCCAGCAAAGACCACAGGGCAGTGCAAGACCTCAAGTGACTCACCTTTGGGATGCCTAAGAATAGAGCCAGGAAAGAATCCCACAAGAGGCAAATCAACTGGCAAGGGAAATGGCTCTTGGAATTTAGTAGACACTTTACACAAAGAAGTCTACGAAAAACAAGGTATGCTCACCAAGAAGTGGCGAACAGAAAGATCAGCTAGCATGGACTGAAACACATTAGAGTCTTTTAAAGGAACTCGGTGTTTGTGTGTGTACATTTGGCTCCTGCTGCTCTGTAACTGTTGCATAGGTGTATGTAGAGGTACAAGCACACACACAGTGTGTCTGGAGAAAAGTATGTCAAAATGTTGACATTGGGAGCCAACATGACTTCCACCTTTACATTTCTACTTTTATGTATTTGAGAAGGAAAATTGTATTGTTATTATCAAGCAAAACAGAAGATTTTCCATGTAGGCACTAAAAAAGTAAAATTCCACCAGAGAACTAGACAGAGTCACAAACTATTCCATCCCTGACTTCCTCACTGTCCTGTCCATAGCAGGAATGGTATGCGTGATGGGGGTTGAGTTGTTGTTTGTTTGCTTGCTTGCTTGCTTTTAATTAAGCATGTTGAATGGTGTCCCATATAAATTGCCTACCTTCCTCAAGTTCAGATCCAAAGCCTGAAATTTCTTTGCAGTGATTCCAGAAGCTTAACCTGATTGCTATTCCTGTTGCCTGACATTGTCTAACTTTTCAATATATACATATGAAATTTAACACGTATATAACATATATTATTAGTATAATATATTATATATGACATATATAATAGCTAGTTATTTTAAAATCTTGACTAAGTTTGCAATTATCTTATGCTTCCCTAAAAAAGGATAATAGATAGATACTGTAGGTCTGGACAGCATCTAGAAGGTAAGTCACACGTGTAGTGGCATATGCCTTTATGCCATTAATCCTATCTCTCTGGAGGCAGAGGTAGGTGGATCTCTGTGAGTTCCAGACCAGCCATGGTCCGTATCTTGTAAAAAAAAAAAAAGGAAGGAAGAAAGAAAGAAAGAAAGACCATTGGAACATAAGCCTCTGGGCATGCCTATGAGGGATTATCTAGGTTAGGGTAGTTGAAGCCGGAAGCAGCAGCCTAACCTGCCAAACTGAACAGAAAGGGAAAAGAGCCAAATCTAGCAATCATCACTCTCTGCCCCTTGACTAGATGCAATGTGAGCAGCTGCTCCGTGATTCAGCATCCATGCCTTCTCCTCCGTGATGGAATCTATTTCCTCAAAATAAACCCTTTGTCCCTTAAACTACCTCTTATTAGATCCTCTGTCACAGCACCAAGAACAGTAACTAAGACAGGTGTCCCTGCTCTACCTCTTATTCTCAGTTTCTCTCTTCAGCTCATCTCCCACCCCCTTCATCCTTCTTCTACACATTCTCTGATGACTAACGGATTGTTAGCTAATGATCTTTATTTCAAATATGAGCTGTTGAGGGAGCAACAGAGCCAGAGGTGAAGAACCAAGGGTCATAGAATGTAGATATCCAGGCCCCACCTCAGTCATTAAGTCCCCTGCACCTTCTACTCCTACTTTTCTCTCCCCCCTCCTCCTCCCTTACACACACACACACACACACACACACACACACACACACACACACAGAGAGAGAGAGAGAGGGGGAAATTTGCAAATTCCTACATTTTGCATGGCCCATTATTCTCTTTCCAGACTTAAAAAGTAATTAACTGTAGAGCAATTCTGTTTGAAAAAGAGATAACTTGCATTCCTCTTACTCGTCTTGAACCTGGTTTTGTGGGCGGTCTGAGCGGAAGTCACTGTCCTGTTGGTCCTGTTCCCGTATACTACGGTCTTTGTTTCTATCTCTAAAATACGTGACCTGGAAAGAAAAGAAAAGTAATATGGACATGGAAAATAATATGGACAGATGACAAAAACATTGTGCTAAGCAAAAGAAGCCACACACAGAAGAGCATGACTCTACACCAGGAACCCTCAATCCCAGACGACAGAAACCAGAACAGCAGCAACTCTGAAGGTAGCACAAGCAGGCTTGGAGGGTGGTGATGGTTTGTGTGTCAGTGCAGGAATGAATTATTTGTGTTTGTTCCTGGTTCAAAACTCCTCTGCTGTGGGCTTCACTGTAAATTACAATATAAATTAATTACAATATAAATTACAACTTGATTTTAAGGGAAGACTTTAAAACATCATCCTACATTGTGTCTACTCCCAGAATAAAAAGACTTAAAGCATAATCCTAACCTGAATAACACCCACAGGAAGTAAAACTCTAACCATCATATATCTTCAAAGAACATTAATAGCAAGTGTCATCTCTAGCTAGAGAGTTCTTACCGGGTGCTAGGCTCTCTGCAAAGCTGTTATGTTTTGGGTTTTTTTTTTTTAATTTTGTTTTGTTTTGTTTTTTTGTATACCTACCACATTTTAAAAATCAGGATCCTACCATTAAATTGGCAATCTTATTGTCCCCATGTGACCAATAAATATATTAAAACAAAAGTTCACAACTTCCCTGGGGTCTGCAGAGAGTACAGGTTTCTGCCCAGTTTGGTTCTCACCTAAGTAGAAATCCTTCAGCTACTGTTTCCTGCTCAAAACAGCCCACTCTATCTATGTCCATTCTTATCAGGAATCTATTCTAAAGCCATTTAAATGTTTGGACTTAAAACTGCTGGCTGTCATGGTAATATATATATATATAATATGGCTACACTGTATCACTCAAGAGTAGTACATGGATTGGAAGCTTGGGCCCTGGTGTGTCCAAGTGACAGGGAGGGACTGATGGGGAGAAGCGGTTAGGACATGGAAAACCAGAAGACCCTGGCTAGTTCTCAAGAGAGTTATTATGAAGGAGCAAGCTTGGCTCCTCCCCATGTTCTGGCTTCCTGTCCTGCCATGTGATGTATGATCATTCCCTTACATATGCCCACCAACACAATGCTGTCTCCTGCGGGATCCCCACTGAAGTCTGCATCATGGTGTTTGGGCTTTCAAATCCTAAAAATGTAAAGTGTATATACTTATTTGTTTATTAGTTGTAGCAACAGCCTTATATGTGCCTTATATGGTACATCCTGTCTTTCCAGGGTGGGTTCCAACTGTCTAGATGCTGACACTGACTTGTGGAAGTTAAGTAAGGACTTAATCTTTGCTTAATTTCCCTGTCTTGAAAGTTCCAATTTTATTGTGCTGCTTCATCCTTGAGCATCCTTACCTGCACAGAGGGGTCCTTGTTCTCCATAAGTTTTGTCACATTTACAGAACTGAAAGAAGTCTCCAGCAAAGGCAGAAGGCGACCCTTGATTGTTTCCACACCCTCATTATGTCCTCCTAAGAGAATATACAAGGTACAAGGTAGATCCGCAGGACTGGGGAAAGATCTTAGCCAGAAGGGAAACACACACACACACACACACACACACACACACACACACACACACACACAAATATATATATATATAGAGAGAGAGCAAACAGGAAAGGGGAGGGTTGGAGGGTGGGAGGCAGAAGCTGCTCTTCACCTTCTTGGGCTGTCACTGTGAGGATCCCAAAGAGCTGTGCTTGCACTTTGGCAACTTCCTCAATGAGTCCGATGCAATAATTTAGATTTTCATCACAGGAGTTGGTCTGTAATGTCAAAACAGAAGGCATCTGTACAATTCCCACTTTCAGGAACCCACTGCAGATAGACATGAGCCTGTGTGATCCAGGGGCTACCAGGCTCTGACAGGGATTGCTGGGCACCCCCAAAATCTATTCCTCTGGACACATAGCTGGGATTGAGCTGTTTGACCCAGGTGACTGTGTGACTGAGTTTAAGTCATGGTCTGGGAAGTGGTGTACACCATGACCAGGCCTAGCAGAGAAAATCTCTTGGGCAATCCTGTGAAATCTCTAAGAGGAAAGGGGAGTATGGAGCCACAGGACTCCCAAAGCTGTTGACTTGATAAACACTGGCACTCAACTGATAAATGGCTGCGGAAGCTGTTGTGTGGGTGTTTAAGCCATTGAGGTTTAAGGAACTGCTTTCATAGGAATGACTCTACTCAGTAGAATCCAGAAAGGGGAAAAAATCCCCTTATGAACTGAAGAGACTATTTGTACCCCCAATATCCATTGCTGCCTCATTTATACGCTTTAACATTCCTCTTGTACATACAGATCAGTTTTGAACATTCTCTGGGCTGAGTTTACAGCAGGAAGGGATTGTGCTGGGTGCAGGATACAGGGTCGGGGAGCAAGACAAAAAGAGGCCTGTGTCCACTAGATAGATGACGGGGAGGGAGGAAGGGAGTATGAGAAACATCAAGTCCACTGAAGAGTTGCTGTCTTGAAATATTGGGGAAGGGTTCTAAAGCCTGAGAAGAAATTCAGTCAGCAAGGTGGTTTGTGGGAAAGAGATGGCCCTACTGGATGTGGAACCCTTTCAGTGATGAGAATGAAACATTAGAAGGTCACGTGGGCCACTTGCCTTTTAGTCTGCTTTGGTCATTATTTAACATTCATATCTAAACCTTGAACTGATTCCAACACTGAAAGATGGAGCAGAACTATGAACAAGCAAGAAATCCCATGGGTGTAAACTACATAGATATCGGGACTATGAGTAAGTTACCCATAGTTGCTGACTAGGCCCATTTCTCATCTCATACTGCAGGGGGAATGATAATATCAAGCAAAGTGTTAGGAAAAAGAACCTAAGCCAACTACCCAGCCCTTCAAGAAACAGAAGGCAGCTGTGAGGTGATACGTAGGAGTCAAGGCTTAGGAATCAGGGTGCTCTGGGTTCAAATCCCATTCTCCACTAGTTAGATAAATTCTTTTATGAAAGACATTTAAATGAGATGCTCTGTGTCCTCAGATTTAGGAAGCAATTGACTTTTTGAGCTAACTTAAGCACAGATTCTAAATTATGTGTGTCTGTGGTTTTCCACTTCCTACTTCTACATCTTGTCTGGTATCCTAAGAAGCATTTGTGTACACAACACAAATAGCCAAACAGGCTATCTCAAGACATGTCACAGCGTGCCACACAAAGCTCCCCACACAAAGCACTGCATATGATGCTTGAGTTATAATAGGATCATATTACCTGATTAGCCCCATCATCTGATAAACAGAGAAAAGACCGGAACTAAATGTACTCTATCCAGAGCACAGAGTCTCAGATTCATTCATTCATAAGTCCTGGACTTCCTAGTCTATATAGGGCCTTGGATTGGCAGCCCCCGTGCCGAAGTTGCTTTTAAATGAAACGTTTTGACTGTTATGGATGAGCTGAGCTGGGGAAGAAGGAGAATGAGAAGCAAACAGTCTATAAATGATCATCCCAGACTACATCAAGTGCCCGGTGTGGGAAGTAAGCGAGAGGCTGAACAAAACAAGCTCCAGGTAGGGGTGAGGGAGAGAGCCAGGGAGGGGAGAAGAAGGGGAAAGAAGAGAAGGGGAAGTGGAGAGAGGGGAGGGCATTTCAAGAGAAGGACCAATAAGCAGTAACATCAGGCACATCTGGAGAATGTGCCTTCTTCATCCAAAGACCCAAACGAAAGCCTCAACCTGCCACAAGAAGGGTTCTGGCTTGATCCCTTATGAAAACACCAACAGAGCAAGCAAGGCCAGGTCACTTGACAAGGTCACGGGTGCTCCTCACTTTACAGAACTCTTTTTAGGACAGATCATGTAGAGGTCACATCAGAGAGTGACTCTGGAGGAGAGGTAGAAGGTGTAGGCGGGTGACCGCAGGGGTAAGGGATGGTAGAAGAGTAAGTCTGAAGGGGAGTGGATGAAGGATGTGGCTATCCCAAGGGTCCCCATCATTAATCACACCTACATCAGCCAAGATCCCATTGATGTCAGCATTACCTAAGGGTAATGAGTTTGGGCATGGGCAGTTCAGGGTGCCTGCAGGACCCTCCGATGGAAATAGAAATGTCAAATAAGAATCTCTAGCTGAGCCTCTACTCCTTCCCAGCACTGTGCTAAGACACTTTACACAGACTACTTGCAGGATGAGCCTCAAAACAATCCTCTGCATTGGCTACCTTAACTACAGGAGACTCACCGATGCAGGAAAAAAAAGATAGGTCATTCGAAGAAAGGATGGTTGAGCTGGGCTCCACACAGCTTCCCACTACCTCAGCATGTGAGACATGCTTCACACCACAACACTACCAACACAACCCCAAACAGGTAGAGTCCAGAATGCTAATAAAGAGAGGCAGAAACCAGTTGAGAGGGTGGCAGCTTTGGATGGGAAAGAGTGGAAGTCCATAGAGGTGAGATCACGGTGATGACATAGGATGGGCAGAGGGCTCAGGGACCATCTTGCTGTGTCCAAAGTGGGCTGAGGAAGAAGGGGCAGTTAGTAAAGACCAAAATGATAGCAACAAATAAAAAGGAAAAGGAAAAGGAAAAGGATGAAGGAGCAGAGCAAGAAGGCAAAGTCAAGAACAGGTTTCTGTGATGCTGCAGTGTGCTTACACTCTCAGCTGCTCTTTAGCTGCCTGTCCATCAGACTGGAGCCACAGAACTATGGTTATATGACTTTTCTGTTACTAACGGCCATGTACAAGACAGTAGTTCCATAGCATCATTCAGCTTGGGTAAGTATACACTATGATACTCACACCACCACAGAATTTCCCAAGGATATATGTCTCAAAAGATACATCCATCATTACGTGATACGCAACCAAGCTTCTGGCAAAGGGATGATGGATAAGACTGATCTGTTGTTTAAGAGCAGTACAAGTTTGCTTCCTTCCCCTGCAGCTCTTCCAGATGGCAGGGTAGGTCACCAGCTACGCTCACCCGAGGGGAACTGAACCAGAGATGGAGAGTCTGCCCTGGGACTTTTTAAAAGTATCCTTCACACTGAGATTTTGAGATCCGAGGGTTTGTTCATTTCTGTAGCTTGATCTGGCAGTAAAGAGATGAAGGAGAGGATAAAGTTCCCTCTAAGTTTACTGCTTTACTTCAGGATTACACCCTGAAGAACGTGTTAGTCTGTTGACTGAGGAGCGGTTTCCATGGTCAGTGAGTGTTTGAATACACCCTAGCAACACTGACAGACCTCTACCTCAATCACAAATACTATTCTAAACAAAACAGAATACACACCTCAGTAAGATCTCCTTTTTATATGTTGATATTTAATACCATGTTTTCAACTACTAGAATAGAAATCCTTAATGTAAGAGAAGAGTGATATAGAGAGATCTCTGCTTATATTACCAGCTCTTGCCATCAGCCTCACTCACATATTAAATAACCAATCTTTCTAGGGGCTGAGATTCCACTGATGGAATCCTTGTTTGGCATGCACCAATCCCTAATTCTATCCCTAGCAGGACCTAAACGTGACATGATGGCTCGCATATGTAATCCCAGTACATGGGAGGTGAAGGCAGGAAGATTAGGAGTTCAAGTTCATCTCTAGCTACAAAATCAAGTTTGAGGCCAGCCTGGGCTAAATGAGACCCTTGTCTGTTAAAAATAAATAAACAAACAAACAAATAAATAAAATTTCTTAATTGTAATGTCCTAGTATCTCTTATTTTACTTTAAAAACAATTGCATGCCTGTAATCTCAGCACTCCAGAGGCTGAGGCAAAGGGATTGCAAGTTAGAAGCTAACCAGCTGAAGTGTAACAAGACTCAGATTCAAAAAAAAATATGTCATCTACCATATCTTAAGGATAGACTATAAAGGATAGCATATTTACCATTTGCTGCTATAATTATAGAACACACACCTTTAGAATCAAGGCTAAGTATATCTAACTCAAGTTAACTTCTTAGTCCATAGGACTTGGAGGGGCAATAGAAGTATCTCAGAGGCAGGAAGGATTCAGTCTGGGACTGACATACTGAAGGTAGTGTAACATAAGGTGCATTTCTTGTCTCCAAATGACATCTCCAATGAGTAATTGTCACCAATATTAAATTCTGCATATAAAGTGATTCTTGCCTTTTACAGAATTGGCTGATAAAACTATACAGCTTTTGCCCCATAAATTTCAAGTATTTAAACAGTGGGCTCTCACATAAACCTTAAGGGGTGTTCTTGGTGTCTTTCATCTTGTCTGCTAAATATGCCAGTTTGATTCATTCATACATTCTTTTGCCTCAAGCATCACTTAGCCCCAAACCCTCTTTCTGGGATTTCAATTTCCCCATCAAAAGACAGCTAGAGAAACCAGTATAAAACCTGATTCCAAGTGGTCCTCTTCCTGCATTGTGCTTTCAGAGTCTCCTTCTGGCCCTCAAGCAAAGGCTGAACTCCCAAACACACCCCTCACAGCTCTTTGACATCTGCCTCCAATTCTTGACCTATTCAGTTTCATCTCATTGCCATCCCCCACACTGAACTAACCCTGGCCCCACCAGCTCCATCAGGCTTCCCTATTTCTTGCACATGGAGTTTCCTCTAACCTTCTTTCTCTTCTGCAGATGGAGGCTCGTCATTAAGGCACAGCTCCATCAGGGATGGCGTGATGGCTCAGCATTTAAGAGCAATGGCTGCTTTTCTGAGGACCCTGGTTCAATTCTCAGCATGCACATGGTGTATGTACCACCACGATTATCTGTAACTCTGGTTTCAGGGGGCCTGGTGCCCTATTCTGGTCTCTTCAAGCATCCTTTTCATGGAAATGTTTTATAACACTTTATTACATATATGTCTGGATAGGAGATGCAACTGTGTCGCAGCACACATGTGGAGGTCAGAAGACAACTTGTGGAAGTCAATCTTCTCCTTTTATCGTGTGGGTTCTGGGGATGGAACTCAGGTCAAGGCTTGGCAGCAGGTGACTACCTAATGAGCCATCTCATCAGCCCTAAAAAACATTGTGTTTGAATCCACAAGTAGTAATTTCTTCCATGACCCACAAGACTGCTAGATGCTTTAAGATGAAAAATAAACCAAACTTTTTCTTTTTTGGTGGGTTTTTGGTTTTGTTTTGGTTGGTTGGGGTTTTTTTTGGTTTTGGTTTTGGTTTTGGTTTCGTTTTCTCCGTGTAACAGTTCTGGCTGTTTTGGAACTTACTCTGTAGACCAGGCTGGCCCCCAACTCACAGAGATCCATCCACCTGCCTCTGCCTCCTGAGTGTTGGGATTAAAGGGGTGAGTCACCACCCACCCAGTTAAACCAACATTTTTAAGGGCTTTGGGGCATAGATTGATGTTTTTAAAGACCATCGGCTGTCCATTTGGAAACTGAGGCAGTGCTCTCTGTGGGTAGTGTATAGCTCAGGCATTCTCTAAACAAGCTTCAGCATGAATCAACCTCTAATAGAGATTTCATCACCCTACCCCCGCACACAATCTAAAACCTAGCCATTGGTTTTGTTGAAAATTTTGTTTGATATTTTTCAGACCATCATTGACTGTAGTTAACTGAAATTGAAGAAGGTGAAACCATGGTTAAAGGGAAGCCGAGGCATGGTGTACAGTGAGGCCGTGTTAACACACAGCTACCAGGTGGAGAAGAGGATGAAAGAGAAGGAAACCACAGGAAGGAAATCAAGGAACGCTAAATCGGGTGTTAGTCCAAAAAATCATTAGTTGGAAGAAAATTTAAATTATGCACTGTGTTTAGGGTTAATATAAGCCATTTATGCATTTTATTTATTTATTTATTTTATTATTATTATTTTTTTTTTTGGTTTTGGTTTTGGTTTTTTGAGACAGGGTTTCTCTGTGTAGTTTTGCGCCTTTCCTGGATCTCACTCTGTAGACCCGGCTGGCCTCAAACTCACAGAGATCCGCCTGCCTCTGCCTCCCAAGTGCTGGGATTAAAGGCATGGGCCACCACCGCCCGGCTGCATTTTCTTTTAAAATAGCTTTTCCCCCCAGGGGATAGTTTTAATTGTAAAGGATTATGCATGACTTGTTTTTTATAGTTAATCTCAACTAAGCCAATATGGATACAATCAGCAAAATCAACCTTCCAAAGCAAATACAATTTACAGCTTTTTGATAAATGTAGTTTCCTACAACTAACATTTTAACAATTAGAGTTTGCCGCAGTGAATATTCATCTCAAGGTTGAAGTCAAAATTCCCTAGTACTAATAAAACAACTTTGGGGGTTACAGGAATATGCTTAGCAGCAGACACAAATCCAAACTACACATAATAAAATATGGAATGTGTTCAGACGTAAATCCAGAAACCAGTGCATCTACATTTTAAAAATCTGAGATCTAGAAAGTAACTTTTTGTTTGTTTCGATTTGTTTGTTTGTTTGTTTGTTTGTTGTTTTGTTTTTTTGAGACAGGGTTTCTCCGTGTAGTTTTGGTGCCTGTCCTGGATCTCACTCTGTAGACGAGGCTGGCCTCGAACTCACAGAGACCCACCTGGCTCTGCCTCCCGAGTGCTGAGATTAAAGGCGTGTGCCACCGCCGTCCGACTAGAAAGTAACTTTACATGTTATTATTATTATTTAATTAGTATTTACTAATAATTAAAATCCCAACCATGGAACAGATCGAAGTGCTGAGACCCAGAGTAGCTGGGAAACATTACTTGGCTGTTTGTAGCTACATTTAGACCTAGAACTCAGGCCAACCTGAATTCCCAGCTCACATCTCTCCCTGCTGATGGCTCTGTGCACTGGGTAAAACCCAGAGCCTCCTATTCAAAGTACTTCCATCAAACGAGAGGCAAATTCAGCATGCTGCTGTTGGAGTCGGGGTGGAATGGGACTAATGAAATTGGGAGTGTGTTTCTAGGTGTGACAGAATGCTAATGACACGGTAATTTCTTGGTAACACCTCCTGGAAGCCGCTCTGGTACCTTCCTAACTACCATGTTGACCAGCACGCAAAGGGTGCAACTTTCACAAGTACCCCCTTTCCTATAATAATAACTCCCGGGTGTAGATTTAGAAAAGTTCACTCTGATACGATCCTGGGTGTCCTGAAAAGTGAGAACCCTGTGGAAAGGCAGTGAGTGGGAAGGGTGCAGTAAAAAATAATTCCAAAGCAGGCTGACAGAATGGGGAGTGGCTGGCAGCGCGCCTCTGCTCTGCTGTTACTAGGGCCTCCAGCGTCCATGGTTACCGAACACCGATTAGCGCTCTGCCGCCTCCGGAGTCACCCCACCCCGGCTGAAGGGTTCCCATAGACAGGGGGCTTCCTTCTTTGATCGGGGTAGGAGTCTGAGATTCCCGTTTAGGGTCTCAAAAGCAGTGGCTTTGCGAACGCCAGCCCCGGTCGAGGTTGTGCGCGGGGAAACTAAGGCAGGGCGAGCCCTGGGGTCTCCCACCCCGACTCACGCTGTAGTCCTTCACCCAGTAGGTGACTTTATCCTGGAGCCCCTGAAAAGATTCGCTTTTGGCCAGCTTCTTCAAGTTGTCTGCCATCGCGCGCTTTTCCACGCGTCCGACTCCGGGAGACTGAGTAGTAGAGGGGACGAGGGGGTGGCCTGGGCAGGACGGTGGGGTGCGGTGGCCGCAGGGGTGTTATCTTCTGCGCAGGCTCAGAACGCCGCTGGTGTATCCATCCTCCCCCTCGGGTCGGACCTGGCAGGGTTCGGGAAGCCGAGGGGGAAGGCGCCCTGAGCCGCAGGCCTCACGTCTCGTCCTCCGCCCGGCGCGCTGTTCTAGCTCCCCCGCCGCCGCCCGCCAGCCAGGCCATAAATAACCCGTCGATTATTAAACAAACCTTGACGTGGCGGCCGGCTGCCAGGGACCCGCGGCTCGCGTCGGAGCAACGCCCCGCCCCCCAGCCCAGCTCGCGCCCAGACTGGGGACCTTGGGGGTGGCGGCCTCCCCACCCCTCACCCCCTCGCCACGGCTCTGCGGGCCCAGGGCCAGGGCACCGAAGCGGTCGGACCTCCGGGTTGTGCGAGCGGCTGGAGGAGGTCCAGACCCCGGGCCGGGGGTCGGGGTGGGGGACGGGCAGGGGTAGGGGGAGCTGCTGCCGGACCCTGCGCTGGGCTAGGCTTGCCGGGGCGGGGGGAGGGGAGGGGGGACTGGGTGACCACAGGACACCTAAACTGTGGCCGTCCCCCCGATTCTGGGCGACAGACAGTGAGTGAGTGCCTAGGAAAGCAGGTTAACTCCGTGTAGATTTTGAGTAGGCTTCCTTGACCCTTCCTTTATTCCTCCACCTCTGGAGCCTTTAATTCTCCGTTTGCCTGTGTGAAGCTGGGGCTAAAACGTCCGTTCTTACTGCTTTACATCTTTGGCTTTGTCGAAGCTCGACCCACTCGGTGGGTCTAAGTCAATAGATTTGTACTTTATAGAATGACACACAGAGCTAGCTACACGGTGAGATAGAGCCTCGCCCTAACTTCCAGGTCTTCCTCAGCACAGACAGGTGCAAGCCCTTAGGCAACCTGCGTTCTGTGTGGACATTCAGGGGACCCACGAAGTGCCACATCGCGCTTGTCCTGTTGCAGTCTGTGTCGGGGTCTTGTTGGGGAGCCCTCAGGGGCGTTGGGACCTGTATTTCTGTTCAAAGGAAAGCTAGCGTTGGCTCTACTTGATAGAAAATTGCTTTTAAAACAGTCTCCGCAGTGATAAGATTTCCCGGTTGGTGAGGGGTTTGTCATGCAAGCGCGAGGATCCTCAGTACACACGGTAAAGGGGAACAAGGGGGTGGCACTGAGACAGGAGACTCCCTGCCTGAGACTGCTGGCCAATTAGTGTGGATAATCACTCAACTTCGGATTCAAGGAGAGACCCTGTCTCAAAAAATAAGGTGAAGAGATCGAAATATTTACACACACACACACACATACACACACACACACACACACACACACACCAGAATTTACTTGATGTATGCTAAGACACTTTATCCTCCTTGTCCATTTTAGTCAACATCTGCTAACCCAAGTGGTCTTTGTTCTTACATCAGGAACTTAATTTTGCTCTTTATGCTTGTGTGTGGGGGGGGGGGGGGGGGGGAACCGCCCACAAAAGAAGAATCAACTGGTTCAGGTGGAAACTGAAGGCAGGTTCCTCTTCTAAGAAGCAGTAAAGTCAAGGTTTCCTGTGGAGTGCCAATACAATACCAGTGTGCATTCTCTCTGGGCAGACCAGAATTATTTTCCTGTACGATCCCTTCATGCCCAGTCTGCCTAAGATACCAAAAAACAAACTACAAGAATTGCAATCTATTGGAATTTTATCACTATTATACCTAAACAAATATTTACAATAAACTTAAATACAGAATAGAAGAGAAAAATGAGACATATATTGTATTGACCGAAATACCCCCACCCCCAATCCCAACCAAGGTGTCTGTTATACTTCAACACAGAGGGAATCCCTGCCGTCAACTTTTTCAGTACCACTTGCTCAGTGAAACAGCAAATACATGGTGTGTGGCCACTGGAAGGGGAGGGCTCAGCACACACGGAGAGACCGTAGAGAGAGGAGCAAGGTCTGATCAGCCTTGGCTGATACCCATCATCCTCTCAGAATGACATCGTACACATGAAGGCAGTGCCTAGGATGGGTGGTATGAAAATGGATCACACATTGAATAGCATTTACTGAATTTCGATGACAACCCACCCATCTGTCTCATCTATAAGGTGAAGTCACTGGCTTCCTGCTCTCTGGGATCTCATTCTTCAAGAGACAGACATAACAACTGTAGCTCGGTGTGCAAAGCACTAACAGGACACCGATACAGCTATGGACATAGTGATTCTCCCTTCCCTGTCTTTTTGGAAGAAAGTGACATTTAGAAACAGCTCTGGAAGGATGCAGGAGTCCACCAGAGACTGGAAAGTGGATGCAGAGAAATAAAGGCTGCAAGGGTAAGAAATGTAGAGTCCACTGTGACTATGGAGTCAGAGACAAGTCGGGAATAGTCCTGGGTTTGGCTAGGATGAGTCGTTTGTACCAAGAGGTTAATGTTTATTTCATAGGCAGTGGGAAGGCAGCCAGAATTGTAATTGGATCTCTTCTTATACACCATGTGGGAAGTCCTATAGGGGGTGGGATGGGACTCAGGAAGAGCACTTGGGAAGCGCGGGTGATGGGAATGTGGTCCTTCTCTGGGGTCTTGAATGGTGGGTGTTAAAAGCAGATCTATGTCCGAGATACCATTTTTCATTCAATGAAAAAGACCAGTATTCAGTCATCTGAATTAACAAGCATTTATTGTGTATTTGGTTCCTACGGTGATCAGGACGTGGAGTAATATGTAATGACATACTACACCCCAGTTTGTAAGGAGCATACAGTCTGCTTAGGAGAAAAGTATGTTAAAAGCAAAATTACATAAGAAAATATTACATATAAAGTGTGTGTGTCATAGTGAACTGGTATAATATCAGTTAAAACAAGACTGCTGGGAGACATTGCCAAACACATAGCACCCTCCAAATATTTCAGAGGGGGGAGAAACTTCAAAATAATAGCATTAGAAATGGCTCACATTATGCTTGTGGTTGAATAAATGAATCGGTTCTCTTTTTTTAAAGGACAAATGGGGGTGGGACTGGAGACAGCTCAGAGGTTAACATTTTTTGGCTGCTCTTGCAGAGGGCCTGAGCTCAGGTCCCTGTACCCATTGGGTGGCTCATAACTATAACTCCAGTCCCAGGGTCTCACACCCTTTTCTGATCCCCACCAGCACCAGGCATGCAGGTAGTGCCTATCTGCAGACAAAACATTCAAACACATGAAATATCAAATCTTAAAAAAACAAGACAAATTGGCAAGGAAAACAAGTGGATGTCCTGTTAGCAAAGAGGAATCCAATGAAATAGATCTTCAGACAGCCAAGGGGCATCTGACTTTGGAAAAATCCATTATCAAAGCACCTGCATGGAGACAGGTTAGGAAAAGCAAGATGGAGCTTTTTTGTTTGGTTGGCTTTGGTTTTGGTTTTGCGAGACAGGGTTTCTCTGTGTAATTTTGGTTCCTGTCCTGGATCTTGGTCTGTAGACCAGGCTGGCCTCGAACTCACAGAGATCCGCCTGGCTCAGCCTCCTAAGTGCTAGGATTAAAGGCATGTGCCACCACCGACCTACTAAGATAGAGCTTCTTATCTGACTCGGAATGTCGGGCAGCTCTAGACGACATTTAGTAAGTTTCATTATTGTGTGTGATTGAGACATAGGCCTTCAACACTGCAAACTGAAACCCCACACAAGATTAAAAACAGAGTGCCTCATACTACTGACTTGAGCCCCAAAAGGCTCCAAAAAGAATGTGACATTTGATGGGTTCTTGGGGGACATAAAGGAGTATGTCTGTCGAGAAAAAGGGAAAGACTTTGTGAGCACAGAAAAGACGCACAGGATCCCAGAACCAGTGAAAGGCTGTGTTGTCAACGTTGATAAAAAGGACAAGAGCCAAACACAGACATTGCTGAATCCCAGAGGGCTGTATTTATAGACTTCCTGCCTATAATGTAGGTATGTTATGGAGATCGAGCCAGGTGGTTTCAGTACGTGGGGAAGAAGACATGAGCCGGTAAATGACCACACAAGTTCAGCTCTTACCCCACATCAGACATGAGAAAGAAAAAAGGTTAGAAGACATTCGTCATGTGAGAGTGTCTATTTAAACTTCACAGCCATCAGAAGTAGGTGGGGCAGCAAAGTGACTGGTTACAAAAGCAAGATGACCCAGCTCCTGGGGAAAGGAAGCAGAGTCAAGCATCCCCAGAGAGGGTCCATGGTACTTTCTAGAAGCTATTCGTTGCATGCTACTCACTCTACTGCAGTTTTCCATTCGACAAAAGAGATTGTTAACCAGAGAGCAACCAATGTGCACCTGTTCCCTGCACCTCCGAATGTCTTCCTGGCGCTCAGTGTGTGTCCATAGTTAGGTTTCTAAGAACCTGATAGAGTCCGCACATCATTGTATGGACAGACAACCTGCTTCTAATGCCTCAAAGAAAGAGTGCCAAACTTGACCACAGTCTTCCTGGAGGACTGGTTTGATTTAATTGCCTAGCTTCTGTCCACTTGGTCTGCTCCCAAGCCTCGCCCGCGAGTACTCTCGATTGCATGTCTCTCCAGAGCTCTCAAACCCTCACAGCTCGGGAGGGTACGACTTGAAGCGTGTGGAAGGGAGAGGCATGTTTTGGACTTTGAGGGCGTCCTTTCCTAGGAATTTGAGGACGCCCCGGAGCGCGCACGATCCCTGCCACGCCCATCCAACCCGCAGCCAGCCGCTCTCTGGTGGCGAACGACCGGCCTCGGTGGATCTGCGCCAACCAGACTCCTGCCCACTCTGGATTTCTTGCAGGGGCGTGGCGGGGGCGTGGCGGGGGCGGGGCCGGCGAGGATGTGAGCCCCACCCACCCCCGTGCCAGAGCGCAAGCGCGGGCTGCAGCGGGCCAAGATGGCGGCAGCGGCGGCGGCGGCGGCGGCCACTGAGCAGGTCAGTGAGCCTGCAGAGGCCGAGAGAGGGCTTGGGGAGCGGGATGTCCGGGTCGTCCCCACGGAGGGCGGGGACGAGGGCGCGAGGGCCGGGCTGGGGCGGCGAGGCGAGGCGGGGCGGGGCGGCAGGGCGGGGCGGCGGGAGCTGTCCGCAGCCGCGATGCTGGCGAAGGCCGGGCGGGAACCTGGACAGCCGCTCCAGGCCGGTGAGGGCAGCTGTCGGTCGGCGGGAGTGACCCGGGTCACCGGCCTGCGCAGCCCGCGCCTGGACGTTCCTCTCCTCCGCAGCCAGCCACCATGCGGATAAAAATAGCGTCCGCTGGGGCCGGGAGGCTGCCCGACACCAGCCAAGTCGTGGTCAGCTGTTGCCTGGTGTGGATCGTGGCCAGGTCTTGTTTCTGCCATACCCGATGTGCAGACGTTTTTCCCCTCCCAGTTTGGTTTCTCGGAGATCCGGTCACCAATCTAAAAACTGACCCGTGTCCAATGGGTTTAAGATTACTTTTAAGGAATGCATTAGCAAATATTTCCCGGTCTTCGTGGTAAGCCTAGAAGAGTTTTAAAAGGCTGTGCTTTCAGCATGCACATGTGTGTTTGATGTGTGAATACATGCCCGTGCATGTAGTTGCCCGAGTGACAATATAATAAAAATAATTTTTGTAGTCACTTCTTTACTCTTGTTTCCCTTTTAAAATAACCAGTAAGATAGTTTACCTTTAAAAAGTACAATTCTTCATCATTGGGGAGGGGGGGTGAAGTTGCCAATATTCAACTGGCTTTGGGAGTTTTTATCTTAGGTGACTAACATTTTAGAGACCTGTTAGGTATGTGTTCCTGGAGGACATGAAATCTGCCTTTGAGTGCCTAAAAGTCAAATGGCCAAACAAAATCCAACCGTCAGCTGTAACTACAAGCAAAGTGCAGATTCCCAACAAAATGTCAAGAACAAGTGAGGCTGAAAGGAGACAACGTGAACTGTTGGGACTGAAGCCGTTCCTTGGTTCCCTAGTTTACCCCCTAACTAAATCAGCCTCTGAGGTAGAGAGTCTGCTGTGCTGTGCATGCATCTTGATGCCCCGAGGGTCTGTTCCGACCATTCAAAGGCTACAGTCATCTGTTCACTTGGCTACCCTAACCAGAGCAGGACTGCCTGAATAATAATCTGCTGTCCTCAACTTTGTATTTGAACAGAAAGACTTGCTTTTGTTCTCGGGGACCCACAACTTAAGTAACCTATTCTGTTTGGAAGTCATCATAGACGCCTCTGTGTCATGGTCACAGTGTCTGGCAGTTCTCCCCCAGCTTCATCTCCAAAGCCAAGGAAATGTGGTGACACCGTCTTCTCCAGCTCTTCTATTCCAGCCCTTCTCATCTGGGGCCTGATTTTGCTGCCATGTGAATGTCTTCAGTAGGGGCTGGCAAGATGGCTTGGTAGATAAAGGTCCTAGCCACCAAGGCTGACGACTTAAGCTCCTGAGTTCAGTCCTGAGAACCCATTCGGTGAAATGAGAGAACCATTTCCCAACAGCTGTCCTCTGATCTCCGCACATATACCACATACACTATGATGCATGTGCTTACACACACACACACACACACACACCCCAAAAGAATAAAGAAATACAGAAGAGAAGGAAGGTTGGAGGAGAAGGGAGATTAGGAGTAGGAAGAGGAAGGAGGAGAAGAGGAGGCAGATTAGGAAAAGGAAGAGGAAGGAGGGGTGGAGGAAGGAGACTAAGTAGGAAAAGGAGCCCACCAGCAGCAGCAGAGCCTCAGTAGTTCCCACCACACCCAGGAGGAAGTTCATCTTTCATACTGTGGTGTTTAATGTTTACCACGCCTCTCGCTTTATTTTCCCTTCCTTTTTCTCTCCCACCTGAGTTCATTCCCCCCCTTACCTCAAACCTCCACTCCTACATCATCTGAGTGAGCCTGCTTACCTGTCAAGTGTTCATTAACATTTAGCTGAAGCACGTGCCGTTTGTGCTCAGACAGCTCCAGTGACCCCCAGAAACCAGAGTCTACATCCTTCTCTACTTCCCACCTTCCTTCTCCCAGTGTTCCAGATCTGGCCATCGCTCCCCCTGTTTTCCTAACAACTCCAGAGTGTCCCAACTCCCCCATTTGAACTCTGAAGCATGTATTGCCTGTACTACTGATTTTGGCACCCAGACATACAGAGTGTGTGTATCATATAACACACAATGCAGGTCTGTAACACATGCAGATAAGGATCATGCCCTCCTAGCGTATGTTCCTATGTATCATGATAGTGTTTCAGCATACAGATCTTAGTAAGTGCCTTCTACAATAAATGAATGGTCTCAGCACTCTTAAAAATGTGGAAATTGGGCAGTGCCCATTTCTGCTGGTCCTTCTGTGTTTGTTACACACGAATGCTTAATGTCACTTAGGTGTGGTCAAGCTAAGAAGGTCTCAAGTTTTCTGATCCTAGATTCTGTTTACACTCTTACATATCTGTTGGTATTTACCATATTAGAAATTAAAACTTAGAAATTGTGAAAGCATAGGAACACCCAACAAACATTTCATTAATTCTTAGAGCAATCATGTTATCATAAATGGTCACATGTCCTCTGGAAACACCATTATTCATTCAAAATAGTGAGAGTAGAAAAACAAATATTACTATTTTTAAAATGTGTCTGGCATTTCAGACCTTGAAGAGAGTTCAGTTGGTACCCCCTAACTTTTATACTCACACAACTGCCCCTGAACACTTTGAAAATTGCTGATCTAGAATAATGTAAGCATTAATTGGTTGAGTTATAAGTAGCAATCTATATCAACCATTCCAAGTTCTTTTCATGCAGATGAAAAATATATAAGAATTCAATAAGTCATTAGTAAAAATAAGATCACCCACTGCAATATTGTGTGTGCCAGCTCTGCACAGAAATGAGCTGTGCCCACATTGACAGATGACTAAAGGCAGAGAGAAGATGTACTGTTTGACAGTGGCCTCAAAGTCTGCAGTTCAACCTGACTTTCGGTGTATTCATGGGACGTTTATCAGCAACACTTAACTGAATTTGAATGTAAAAATGCATCAGAAGAGAGTGTAGCTGTTGTGTTCTGTTTCATTTTTAGCAAAGTTCCAATGGGCCAGTGAAGAAGTCCATGCGGGAGAAGGCTGTGGAGCGAAGGAACGTTAACAAAGAGCATAACAGTAACTTTAAAGCCGGGTATATTCCTATCGATGAAGATCGTCTCCATAAGACTGGCCTAAGAGGGAGAAAGGGCAACCTGGCCATCTGTGTGATTGTCCTCCTGTTTATCCTGGCTGTCATCAACCTGCTCGTGAGTCTGGGGGGCAGAGTATGGTCCCTTCAGTTACTGGGGAATTTTCTGCCTTTTCCAGAGAGATCACGGATTTTGCTTGTGTACTGTGTTTTGGGATGCTCTTGTCTTCTGCTTTTCTGTAGGTGTTTTATCTCCTGTTGGTCTTTAGTTAGTGCTTTAACATTAAAAAAACCTAGTAGTCTTCTCTCTCCAGTCCCACAAAGATAAGTGAATAAAATTGAAAAAAAAAAACTAGTAAGATAGTATCCATATAGTAATCTCATCTAGAAAAAATATTGATGGATTAGCCCTTTAGAGGAGTTGTCTTTAATAGTGGTTGTGTAAACTCAGTGGAAGAGAATATCACTGTGACTTTATTGCCTTTTTCTCTCCTAAAAACATACAATTTCATTCACTGTTTCCTATATGTTGATTTTAAAACATAAGCACTTTGATGGCACTGAAGGTCTCTGTCTTGTAGCCTAGTCTCCAGGGTCAAGATCTGAAGGCTCTGTTGGCCATTGTCCCTGAGGTGCTGAGCCATGGCCCCTGCCCTTCCCACTCTCACTGAGGTGCTGAGCCCTGGCCTGTGCCTTCCCAGGGTAGTTACTGTTTTGAGGAAGGGGCTTTTTAATATGAGGGTGTAGCTCTGGTGGTTAGCGTTGGAGCTTGTGGCACCATCAGTGAATGGAACCATCTGTTCAAAGTGAGCCGTTGATTTTCCTCCCTTCATATGCTCCCGAGCATCCTTTTGTACTCCATATATGTACTTCTCAAACATTCATGTCTAATCCCTCACTCAGGGAAGAGCTGGCACACGCTTTAAAGAAGGTACCATAAATAGCTTCACTGAGGGCATGCAGTCTGCATTTATTGTGCCTTATACATTTGCTTTATTGGGGACTTCTGGCAAGGACGGCAAAATTAAGATATTTCTGTCCTCTTCTCTAAAAAGCTCACTCCAAAGTAACAGTATCAGGAACATCAATGTATTGGAAGGGAGTGAAAAGTGGCCAAAATATTAAAGGCATAATTTATGAAGACAAAAGAGGAGGGAAAATGGCAGGTGACTTACCAGAAGAGAAAGACAGGCCTGTGTGTGTGTCTGTCTGTCTGTCTGTCTGATGTCTCTGTCTGTCTGTCTGTCGCAGAAGAATACAACCTGTATTGGTAAAGTGCCTTGCAGAACCCAGAGTTGGAAGGACAAGGGCCTTACTACTCAGGACCAAGACAGGAATTGAAACAGATGAATTGTGTGAAGTCTGAGCCTAGTGAAATTCCTGGGCCTCACTTCCCAGCCAGAAGCTAACCAATTCTGTCTGACCACAACTAAGCTTTGTGTGTCCAGACACCCTGGACCACTGCACAAGGGAACTTCCATGCTGAAAAGAGGGCAGCCTAACCCTGAGTGCAGAGGATCACTTCCCACACCCCTTTACTTTCATCCTCTACCTCCAGCTACCTGGAAGCAGCCTAGAGATGGAGGACCCCTCTCTGGAGAGTTAAAGCATCCAGAGAAAGAGTGCTACATGACAGTGACAGCTGACAGGGCCGGTAAAGAAGAGCACTCCCCGCTGGGAAGCCTGGAGGTCCCGAGGTCCACCCCAGAGCCCCTTAGGAGCTCACGGTGCTGGTGAATGCCTGTAGGAGGGCCTGAGGAGACTTTTTACAGCTGTGCTGATGTCTAAGCACTGGGCCAGGGGTCAGTGGACTTGTGACGGAAACTGTGATCGTTGAAAACTGATAGAGACAAAATACCCAGCATGGGTGAAGCAGAAACTCAGGGAGATAGAGAAAATGCACAGAATGGCAGAAAACAAACCCCACAAAGCCATGGTGTGCATACCTGTAAACCCAATGCTTGGGAAGTGGAGGCAGGAGGATCCAGAGTTCAAGGCCAGCCTTGACCACATAGTGCATTACAGGCTAGCCAGGACTGCATGAGATTCTGTCTCAGGAAATAACAACAAAAAGAACTCCCTGAAAATTAAAATCAGCTTCTTCTGAGAAAGACAATATTCCATCCATGAAACAAAAATACCACGGCATTTCAAATGGTACAATTAAATAATGAACTCATAGATACTCACATACGGGCCAGAGAGATGGCTCAGCGGTTAAGAGCACTGGCTGCTCCTGCAGAGGTGTGGGGGAGGGATTGGTTTCTAGCACCCACATGGTAGCTTACAACAGTACAGTTCCAGAAGATGTGATGCCTTCTCTAGCCTCTGAGGGCACTGTATACATGTGGTCACAGACAGTACATGCAGGCAGAACACCCACACACATAAAAGAAAAATAAACAAGTTTTTTTTTTTTAAAGTAAGTACACATCCATGGTGGGTGGTCAGGTATTGGAAAGATTAAAGGTCTTCCACAGAGTTCTGCAGAATTGAAGGGTCAATCTGGAGCTTTCTAATCAAGGAGATTCAGAAAGTGAGGACAGAGAAAGCATCAAAGGAAAGGAATCAAATCAAATGAACTAAACATATTCTCTAAAGCCTAGTGACATGGTGCTCACCTTGAATCCCAGCACTCGGGAGACAGAGGCAGTGGATCTCTGAGTTTGAGGCCAACCTGGTCTACAGAGTGAGTTCCAGGAGAGCCTAAGGAAGGAAGAAAAAGAAAGAAAGGAATAAGGGAGGGAAGAAAAGAGAAAAGAAAATTCTCTAGGAAAATTGAAACCATTCTGGGTTCAGTGTGATATATTTTAAAAGAGAGGGCAGCAGAAGGAGAGACAGACAGACAGATCACACTATCACTGTAAAATTTAAGAAAACTGGAAATAAAAAGATTAAAAAAATTCTAGAGAGGAGAAAAATGTGTTGTGTAGGATGAATACAAAAGCAAACTGGCCCTGGACCTGTCGGAAACAGCAAGGATAAGGCCATGGCCTTCAGAGATCAGAGGTCAGGTCTCAGAAGCATAGTCCCACAACGTGAAGGATTCTACAGACTATGTCTTACCATACACATGCGCCAAACATTTTTACTTCTATGGAAGCCCCTGGGCTACCAAAAGAAAGCAATAAAGCAAGCGTTTCCAATCTGGGGATACAGGAAGCTGGGCATCTCACATAGGAGAAAGCCTAAGCAGAAAGTTCACAGCTCCATCACATGGGTGGCTAGAGACTGGCCAGTCCCGGATAGAGCAAAAAGACCAGGTCCAGGAAAATAAACTGGAAGCGAAAAATAGAACCGACATTGTTGGAGCAGCTTGAACTGCAGAATATTGATTTTACTGAGAGATTGGCAGAAATACAGGAGTGTCTGAGATTTAGTTCAGTTTCCAAGTGAAAACTATTGAACTATGAAGACACACATATTAAAAAGAGTTACAGGATAGTGTTTGGTACGATGGTAAATAATGCTTACATGGTCACAAACACTGAGCACAGACTTAACCTAATCTGTCTGGAGTTGGAGGAGAAAAGCTGTAACAGAGAGCTCAACCTCTTACCTGCTAAAATAGGAAATAAGTGAAAGGAATCGGAGGAGGAAGAAATTCAGTATACATTATTTACAAGTAGGGAGATCAACTCCATATGGAGTAGCTAACATTGCTGAACGTGCTCAGCTGTCCTTAGGGAACAAGATGAAGTGAGAACAGGAAGAAGCAGCAAGGCCATTTATTATAGACCTAGCATGTCCGGCTCTTGGCTGCTGTGTGTTTAGGATGTCAATAAAAATAAAGCATTCTCTAAGCAGCCCATCAGCCAGTGTGTTCATCTCACTAACTAAACACGTCAGGGGGCCTCACACATTTGGACATTCTCACTTCTGTTTGCTTCCAGGTGTGTCTGGTGTATGACTAGTGACAGTGAAGACGTCTCTCTTTCAGATTACACTTGTCATCTGGGCTGTGATCCGCATCGGGCCAAACGGCTGTGACAGCATGGAGTTTCATGAAAGTGGTCTGCTGAGATTCAAGCAAGTGTCTGACATGGGTGTCATCCACCCACTCTACAAGAGCACCGTGGGAGGAAGAAGGAATGAGAACCTGGTCATCACCGGCAACAACCAGCCAGTACGTTCCCACTTTAAAGGAAGTGTGTGGATGATAGAGAGGCATGGACCACAGTTCTCATGAAAACCTACAGTTAATGCTGAAAAATACTATCTTCTTGTTGAAAATATGTATTATACACACAAATGTATCCACATTCATAAATACCCAATGGTCAGTAACAGTTAGCTTTATAAACTCACTAGAGTTAGGTATTCAGTGTTCTAGACTTTTTCCCCAATGGAAGCACTTACTGGAGTAATTAGTGTACAAGTTTATAGGTCAGTGTTGGCTGTTTCAGTGACAAAGCCTTTGTAAAAGCACCTTCCCAGGTCAGAAAGTCCAGATTCGTGGAATCAGGAAGAGAAATGCTGCTCAGTGGCTGCTTAAACACAGACTTTTAACTGCATGAACCTCAAGGAGGTTACTCACCTCTACACTGGCCATCTTGGCCCAGCCATGTTCCCTATGACCTGGGTGTCCATATATCAGCCAAGGAGTCACCATTTTTCATTTTGTTCTTCATTTTAAAGTTGTACGTTACCCAGTCTCATGGGCAGGTGCAGTTAAGAGAATTTGAAGTCTGTCTCCTTCTGCCATTTTAGTTCTTAAACCTTACTGTTTTGTAGTGTTCTTAAAAATAATAGTCTTCATGAACATTGAAACATTTGCGCATTCTTCGAAAACATACTCAAATAAAGCATTTTTTCTGAAGATTGTTTTTCAGCAAGGGACAACCAAGCTGAGTGTAGAAAAGAACAAAACATCTATTACCAGTGACATTGGAATGCAGTTTTTTGACCCAAGGACACAGAACATCTTATTCAGCACGGACTACGAGACTCACGAGTTTCATCTGCCAAGTGGAGTAAAAAGTCTGAATGTTCAGAAAGCATCCACTGAAAGGGTGTGGTTTGTTCTTTCAACATCACTAGGGGGAATTGGCCACAGCTACTCTCTGGGGGAGGGTTTAGGCTGCCTGAAAACATGGCCCCCAGACCGTCCAGGGGCTGCTTCTAACCCTGTCCTTAGCCTGCAGGAAGTCCTCTCTTTATGGTAGTTCCCACAATTATAAAACCGCCCTTCACAGCCCATATTGCAACTTTGACTTCTCCATGAGAATTCTCCCTTCACCAATGAACTCTCTTCAGCATGTGTTTCCTTTTTAGATTACCAGCAATGCTACCAGCGATTTAAATATCAAAGTTGATGGGCGTGCGATTGTGCGTGGCAACGAAGGCGTGTTCATCATGGGCAAAACCATCGAGTTCCACATGGGGGGCAATGTGGAGCTGAAGGCTGTGAGTATTGTTTTGTGTGTGAATTGAAGATAATTATTTTGTATCGTATGTAATTACATATAGAATAAGATATAATTACTGAAAATTATTTTCGTCGTGCCAAGATGTTCCAAATGGACTGTGAAATGAAAGAAAGTTATAAAATAATTTGTAGAATGTCTCATTTGTCTCAGAACATGTGCATGTTTATAAAACCTGGAAAGATAGAGCAAAATGTTAACAATATTAGCTAAGAGTGATAGAATAACAGGTGATTTCATTTTTACTTCTGCTTGTTTGTATTTTTATATTATTTTAAAAGGCAGAAAAATAAAACCCAAACAGATCTTCCGATAGAGAATTCTAGATCAAAACCTGTGTCCCCTAAAGTGCCTGTTGTTGTCTAATTGAAGGTTATTCCTGTCCATTCCCAAGTTTTGTGCTCAAGGCCGTGAAGAGAACAGTGAATGGGAACACATGTTTTTATCTGGCGCCTGTCAGCTGTGAGGGAGGGCCTGTCCTCACTGAAGCTGTGAGGAGAGCCCGTCCTCACTGTGACATTTGCTTTGGCCTCACGGGTTTTACCTGGGTTTTAGCCAGCCTCCTATGTCATACAGAGGAACCATAGTCTACACCCTTCTCACTAGCTCGTAGTTTAGCCCAGAACGGAGCTATCCCAAGTGCCTCTGGGTACCACGCTGCTTACATGGGGCTAGGGAAATTTGTGTCACCAAGCATCATGGGACAAAAATGGCCTTAAATCTGAGGACTTAGAAATCATTCTTCCCTTTCAAGAGAAATCCAGGTTTATAATTCTTAGAAATAATAAACTTTAAGAAGAAAAGTAGGCACTTCACTTGGAAGGTTTTCCCCATAAAGTGCCCAATCCCATCTCAGGATGATAGAGGTGACCATGGACTATATATAACTCCTGCCAGAGGTATCATGGCCACCCTGAGGAGTTTCCCTGGTGCTGTGGTAGGGAGCTCTCTGAGGAATGATGAGCCATCACGGCTCCAGGCTGTAGTTGACACTCAAGGTCAGAGGAGGGAGGTCCGAGCCCTTTGTATGCAGAACATGCCTAAGTTACCAAATCTTTCATTATGTCCACCAGGAAATCCTCACACCACTCTGTCTTGTCCATGTGACGAATCTTAAAATGGTCTGAAGTATTCATGCATGCTAGTTTCTTGGCTTTGTAAGTCAGGTGGTATCAGTAGTTAGATTTAGAGTTTATAAGTTAATCATTAGCAATAATTTTATCAAACTACCTTTTAAATTTTAGCTTTCACTTTTATTTTTAATTGGCATGTAATCTACATATTTATGGGGTACATTGTATGTTTTTATACATGTGCACGTGATCAAATTTGAGTACTTAACATGCACATCATCTCAGATATCTACCACTTCTTATATTAAGAGCATTCAAAATGACCTTCCTGACTATCTTTAAATAGACAAACACTGTTAACTTTAGTAACCCTGTGTTACAGTGTATTGAACACTGTTATAGTTTCAAGAAAGTAAAATTAAATGACCACAAGATGGCAGCATGGACACGAAACTTGAAGTAGGTCCCTTAATACTCCAAACTTTATTTCGGAATAACGTTGAGCACTGTATTCTGAACAATTGGATGTTTGCCCGGTAAAAATCAATGCATATATTCCAAAATAAATAAAATAAAATTAGAAATGTGAAGTGGTTCTTTTCCAAGCGTTGGAGACAAAAGCCACTCTTCAGTCTCTGCATAGCACTAGCCATCTCTGCCCCTTGACCACCAGCTCCCATCACTTTGAGCCCTCCTTAAAGTGATGACTTCCATGCCTACAGCTGGATGGCACTCTACAAGAACGAGCCAGTTACCCATTTGTCTACGGTCATGCCCCAGCACCTAGGGGAGCAGGGGCAGAGAGAAGTAGACTGGTCCCTAAAAAGGAAGGGTCTTGGGAGGTTGAGATGGCTCAGCTGGTGAAGTGTTTCCAAACAAGCATGTGGACCTGAGTTCAGAACCCCTAGCACACAAATAAGATGGGAATATATATCCTATATGTGCCTAGACTCCTAGGATTGAGGGCGCAGAGGCAAATGGGTCAGACAGCCGAGCCCACTGGCTGAGCTCCGGTTTCAGGGAGATAGAGACCTCACCACATAAAGTATGGTAGAGAGCCATTTACAAAGACACACATGTTCAACCTCTGACCTCCATGCTCACACAAACACACACACAAAGGGTCCTAAGAGCTTGCAGTATGAAGATGACTCTGTAGCTCTGAGTTTAAAGAAGAAACCTTCAGTTTCTTTGAAAGCCTGGTCTAATAAACTATATAGTTTTAGTCTTTAATTGAATTTCTACTAATTAAAATTAGTTTCCTATATGAGAAAAATACACCTCCCCCAATGTCAACATTAGTCAGTAACTAAAAATTGTCCAAGTCTGTCCCCACGGGTCCTACTGTGAGAGGGATGTGGTTCTGACGAGTGTTTACAAGCTCTGTGGCAGGTTTGTTGACCCACAGTATGGGCTGACTAACATGAACAGTCGCCTTTTGACCCTGTGTGTGGTTGGTTTTGCTGTGGCCACAGTAGATCAGGACTTTACTCTGGTTGCCATCTTTTCCTCTTAATATTTGATAAGTTTTGTCTGGTGTAATAACTTTCTTCTACGTCCATATTACTGTCCTCACAGGAAAACAGCATCATCCTCAATGGAACTGTGATGGTCAGCCCAACGCGTCTGCCCAGTTCCTCCAGCGGGGACCAGTCGGGGAGCGGTGACTGGGTACGATACAAGCTCTGCATGTGTGCAGATGGCACGCTCTTCAAAGTACAAGTAACAGGCCACAACATGGGCTGCCAGGTGGCAGACAACCCTTGTGGAAACACTCATTAGGAGCTCTGTCCCCAGAGGTCAATGTGTTCCACTCTCCACTTGACTTTTTCTTTTTAAGAATGCATGTGGCCAGGCAGTGGTGGCACACGCCTTTAATCCCAGCACTCGGGAGGCAGAGGCAGGTGGATCTTTGTGAGTTCGAGGCCAGCCTGGTCTAACGAGCAAGATCCAGGAAAGGCGCAAAGCTACACAGAGAAACCCTGTCTCGAAAAACAAAAAACAAAAAACAAACAAACAAAAAAAGAATGCATGTGAACCATGTTTTGACAGTTTGCAGTAACTTGTAAGTATTTTAACTGGGGAGCACCACTGTATCAATTATGTACTCTCCACACTTAAAAGAGACTTTTGAGTGCCTAAATTCTGATATGCTTTATTACATTGCACTGATACTAAAATGACAGTTCTCTAAAATAATTATGAGAAATTAATAAAATGAAAAGTAATCTTGAAGTGTTTTTAACATTCTACTATCTCTTGTCTAAAGGACAAAGGGCTGAAGAGTTCCGTAAGTAAGCCTCTGGTTATTTCCAGTGGGGACAGATCCACTCGAGATGTTTGGAGAGCACAGCATCACTGTCTGTGCTCTGTCTTTTGGCTTTTAAGGGGAAGGCACAGATTTTTAATGCATTAACCCGAAGCCACATTTTCACAAACAAGTCATTAAAGAACTTTTCATCTATGAGCTTGTAAGAAACTATGTTTCCTTAGTTTTGCACTAAAGAAAATACTCTGTCTTGGAATGTTTACTTGAACTAATGATACATATAAGTATCTGCAGTGTGTAGCCATGAAAACCCAACCCCACCCAGTGCTCACTTGTATGTGGTAACAGTAGCTGTGGTCAGCTGACCTCTCCTCCCCAGCACCGTCCTGGACACTGTGTATTTAATCTCTCATTCTCTCTGCACCTCTCAGGAAGTGCTTCAATCCACCTTCACGCATCAGGAAACTGAGAGCCAGAGAAGCTAAGGAACCTGCCCCATACCAACCACATAGTAAAGGATGGATCCTGGGTTGGAATTCAAGTACAATTCTAAACTAGGGGAAACTGATTCCAAGTGTGTTTCTGCCTTTTATATTCTACACTGAATTTTCAATTATTTAAAACTCTCAAAAGATGGAAAAAGCCTAATTCTAATTTGCCTAATAGGTAAAAATCAAACATGTGTGCTACTCAAAATACTAATCTGTTAGCAAAATATGACCAATCACTGTCAGATTTTAAACTATCTTGAGCCAATTCCAAGTTGGCATTCAATATACAGATCTACCTGGCCTGCGTGCCACATGGGAGTACCTGAATGAGCTGCAGAGAGGCCAGTATATTGTTCCTTAAGCCCTGGGGAGGCTCAGGGAAAATGGGGAGGCTAGGCCTCGGTAGGGCCTGCTGCCCCGATGTATTTCCTCCAGTGTCCCATACCAGCATCCCCCCTTGGAAGCATACTGCACCTAGGAACTAGTACACACTAGGACAAAGGGCGCTGATGCAGGAGGTGATGCAGGTAACTTTAGCTAGGTATAAAACTTTGATCTCTGCTCCTCATCTCACCGTCTCATTCTAACCAGTGGATTCTTAGTGTATTTTATGCTTGATTTGAAAGGAATTTTCTTGTATTACTAAGATACATGGGATCAGGTACCCAGAATGCATAGCTGTAGACAGCAGGGAGGTGTCATGGGCCTAGCCACACAGAAGGACACTTGTATACAGTCATGGTCATGTGTAGATAAGAAAATCAATCTAGAAAACAGTTTGTTCAATACTGTCACAGTTCTGTCAAGTGGAAAAAACTGAATACCTTAGAGATTGTGAACTCAGGCTGAGGTAAGAATCGACTTGAGACTTGACACTAAGTGCAAGTTGTAGATGTAAAGGAAGAGAGTGATGTATGCCTCTGGATATGTTCAAGGAGTGTTTAATAACTAAAAAATTCTCAAAAAATCATGTTTGGAGTTCTCATTTTCATGCTCAGTGTATTTTTAAATTGTACATTTGTTATGTGTTATTTTTCAATTTGTTTTGAGAATTTCTTTAAATAAATATTTTTACTAAAACCACAGAACACTATATTACAAAGTAGTAGTCTTTACTAAATATAATTCATAAAAAAAAAGTGTATTTTTGCATTTCCTTGAGAAACACTTGTGTTTTGATACATCTCCATTGAGCACTTTGACGCAAGAGAACACCTGATGTTTTGCAAAGCTGCTGGTGACTGGGTGTGGCATTCTAGAAGGCACTGCAGGTAGCCCCCTGGGGGCACTGACCTGCCAGCCCTGCTGAGCCACCAAGCGAGATCAAGTCCTGGTGCACAGTGAAGCCACACTGTTCAAGCTGGCCGCCAGGGGGTGGGCTCCTGCTCATCTGTTCACTTCTTCTGTTGGAACACACCACACTGAGAGGACTTGGCTGCCGCAGCCTTGGGGAAGGAGACCTAAGAGGAACACAAACATTTGTTTAAGTAAGGACAATGTTTTAGACATGGATATCAGCTCAAAGAGACAGAAGAAATAAACATAAGATTCCTTAGAGACTGCCCAGTGGACAGGGGAATATACACAGCAAAGCATACAAGCATATTTAAAATATGCTTGACTGGCAATCTTTTTGCATTGTAACAGAAGCAAAATAAAGTTTGTGTGATAGTTCTAATGACTAAAGGTAGGAATTCTACCTACTTTTGATGAGTGGTTTTTAAGGGGGTAGAATTACTGTGTTACACTTGATGAAGAGAAGCCCTGGAGTGTTGGTCACTGTGATCTTTTAAGACATAAGAGGGGCAAAGGTTACAAGCTATGCCACACAAAGATAAACTTCTAATGTGTTTACAATAAAATTTTGTGAACTTTGCTGTCAGTTTCTTAATGATTTTATTAGTGCGCTTCTACTTTACACAAACACGGATTTCTAAATAAAGCTGGAGACCGGGCCATGGAGACCTGTTTATGTGACCTCTCTGGAGTCAGAAAGCTGTGCAGTCCCCATTTACATAGTCTCATATGCCTTACAGAAGGCTTCTCCCCGGTGGCCCAGGAAAGGGTGTTCACTCACTAAGGAAAGAGCCATGAGATGAAAGGGTGGAGGCTGGCTACAGAGCTGGGGAACAAGGGAGGAGCCTCAAGGGCACAGATCTGAACTCCCCACATGGCCCAATCAACTGGAGACGGAGCAGTTAGAAACTGCCTAAGGACCCTGAGGTCCTTCCTGTGTCTCATTACCTGAAGAGCCTCACTAGTTCATTCTCTTTTTCCAGTTCCTTATGGAAGAATTAATCTTCATCTTTTCTCTGCTTCCGTTTTTCCTATTACCGTCTCTGCCTCACTCTGATGTTTGCATGTCCCCAATTGTTTCTAACTGCTTCCTCATACTTCAACTTGAATAAGGCTAGTTAAAGACTTACATTCTACTTAATTACCTGTACTTTCCTCTGGAGTTCTCATTGTTTTCTTTTAGGGGGTCTTGTTTTTGTTTTTTGTTTCATTTTGTTTCGTTTTGCCCCATGCATAGACATTTGTATGTAATATAAATAATGTTTCTTAACATTAATACTTTTTTATTTTTTGAAACTGAGTTTTTCTATGTAATAGCCAGGCTGGCCTTGAACTTACAGAGATTCGCCTGCCTCTACCTCCCAAGTGCTAGGATTAAAGGTGTGTGCTACCACTGCCCATTAGTAATAAAATTATCCTAATCCTGTTTTGAATGCAAATCTATTCATTTATCAATCTCTTTACCTTGAAAAGAGCCAGATTATAGAAATCTTTCACTGTAAAAAAGGTATGCTTTTCAACCCCATTATTTTCTTCTCTGTTACAAAAGAATGTGCATATTTATGATTGATGTATTTTTTTTGCTAATATTACGTTAGCTTGGCATCCAATTGTGTGCATAATGATTGCAGCTTTAGTGTTGAAACAAATATCTCTCTGACTAGGAAAATGAATTCAGTTTCTGCTGTTGCATAAGGGGTATACTATAAATTACTCCTTGCTGTAGGTAGGGCACCTTTGCAGTTTATGTACCTGAATTTAGATACCTCTGAGATATGGGAGAATTGACCTCGTATGAAATGGAGGTTTTAAAGTTATAGTGAGAATGTCCTTCATTCTGTGCATTCATTCATGCGAAAAGCACAACCCAGTGACAGACTCCAGAACATGGAAACTATGAAACATGGGTGGGGGAGATACTCACTCTCTTTTTGCTTTTTGTTTGAAATACACAAAGCAGAGCACTAACGATGTGTGATGGCAGTTGACACTCTGTCCAATTGAAGGGTACTGAATATGTTCATTCAATATTTACTGAAAGTATTGTGAAAGCAAAGACAAAATACTGGCTAACTCAAGAAAGAGGGGTTCGGACCATTAGTAATTGAGATGAGACTTGAATGTGCAAGATTCAGACCACAGAGGGGACGGATTGGCATTGATCTTGGATTAGGGGCAGATGAAAAACTTATTTGGTATGATATACACATACATACCCCTGACCTGGGCCACATCTTGCAGTCACTACCCCACATGAATTTATCAAACTTAGCTTACCAGGCTAGCTAGATTATGGGAAGTTCTGAATGCCAACCTTGGGAATTCAGACTATAGACAATTAAAGGAACATTTCAAAATGTCAAAGGTGAAAAATGCATAAGGGAAATGGTATTTTTGAAAAACCAATCCTTTGGCATTAGCTACAATGGAGGGGAGAGGGGGCAGGGGGCGGAAGTTCAGTACAATTGTTCTAGTACTTCAGATGTGATGGCAACTCAAATAGGTGGCTTGAGACCAGAAAGGAATGGGTGATACGTTGCTGAGAAAGGTTATTCTTTGTACTCTGGTTTTGTCTTCCTGGGGTTTAGCTTAAGGCAAATCTCAAGAATCTGTTTATCCATCTGTTGCCATTACTTTCCTATATATATTCAGCCTTTGTTCCAAAACCTACAGAGTGACAGGAAAAAGACTTGGCATTTCTATGTTTTATGACGTCCTCATGGCTCGGGGGGCAGGACATCCTTTTCATGACCATTTTTATTTATGTTGTGTATATTGAAAAAGATTTCAAAATTACGTGAAAAGTAGCAAACACCATAAAGATAAAGCTTATGGTCCGGTGGGGAAAGACCCGAGTGCCTGTTCTGTGAGTTGCACTTTCTATTCATGTGAGAGGTTCACTCTCTAGTGTAACTGTGTGTCATTCATGTCATAAACCACATGACGGTGTTCTAGATAAGCATAACAGACTTTGCCCCACATTGGTGACAAGCGGCAGAGACGTTGGACTCACTAGGAAGCAGACTCCAGGCTGGAGGATCCTGGGAAGGCAGTGTAGAGGTGAGGCTTTGTTAAATGTCTCTTCTGTGAATACCGAGGGGAGGTCTTTCCATAACATGTACACATATCTCATTTGATCAGTCAGAGCTTTGGGGTAGCGACCTCTCAGAGGCCAGTTTCTAAGAAATCAGATGTTCATTTCAGTTGATAATTAAGAATGCTTCCTAGATCTTAAGCTGAAAATTAAGTTTTCTGTTTTTTGTTTTGTTTTGTTTTGTTTTGTTTTGTTTTGTTTTGTTTTAATGAATCAATTTACTTACCTTTTTCCAGGCATTATGAAAGACTTCTACTTTGGAGTTACTATCATAGTTATAGATCTTTGCTTCCAGGGAATGGCAACAACCCCACCAAGCAAAAGCAGTGTTTTCCGCAATTCTGAGTGCCACCGCGATGGACATCTTCTGACAAACTGGTCTTCTCCAGGACACACATCCCAGACAGCAGACACCATGGATGTGAGTTCCCTTTTCTCTCGAGTCCTCTTCCAGTCTCACACGAGAAAAGAATGGCAAATAAAACGTCTGGACCTCAGTAACCACAGCATATCGAGCCTGACCCTCAGCCCTCTCGCTCCTTTACATGCTTTGGAAATACTAAACCTCAGCAACACCGCCATGCACTCCCTCTGGCTGGATCTGCCCCTGCCTTGCCCCTCGGAGCAAATGCACGGCAGTGGCGGCTCGCCCTGCAGTCTCCCCCGTCTAAAGGTGCTGATACTTCAAAGAAATCAACTCCGTGGCACTCCTAAAGGTGAGCACTTTTAATGAGTGGATGAGACAGAGAAACAGTGTGTGGGGAGCTGGTGTTTTATGTCAACAAGAGCGCTGTATTTTGTTCAGTTTCAAGGGAGCAGCTGAAACCGCAAAGCGCTTTGACCGAGCAAATACAATAAAGGCGTTTTGGGCACTGCCTGCCGGAGTGGAATTCGGAACTAGTGCGGCTTAGCCTCCCTCTTGTACCACTCGAACTGACGTTGTGTGGGTTTATCAAGAAACCCTAGGACTTAGCTAAATGCTAGATAATAATCTCTGATGTATTTAGTTTTGTCTGGTTTTGAGACAGGGTCTCACTGTGTAGCCCAGGTTGGTCTGGAACTCCCTATGTAGGGTAGGCTGGCCTCAAACAGACAGAGATCAGCCTGCCTCCCAAATGCTGAGATTAAACATGAGTGCCACCATGCCTGGCTAAGATATCTATTTTGTTTTTTATATATGTTTATTAATATGAGAAAGCACTAAGAAAGAATGGATACAGGTGTTTTTTAATATACAATATAATTTAAATTAAACATGTCATCCTATTTCCAATTTTTTTCTTCTTAAATTACATTTTGCCTTTTTAGTTGTCCTCCAGATGTAGACCAGGAATATCACAACGTTTTATGTTTGTATGTAAAACTTCCTATTGTGAAACCAAAATCAGAATTCCTTGCTGCAGCTTAAGCTGGGCCCTGGAGATTCGGCCTTCAGTTTTCTGAAATAGGGGAATTTCTGACTGTGAGCCCCAAGGAGGGTAAGGAGGGTGTTTTCAAGGATGCATGCAAAGTCTTGAGCTGACCCTCCTCTGCCCTTTCTAAGTCTTGCTCCACAGCTAGGGTAGAATTTTAGGTTCTGGCAGGGCATCAGGATGTGTGTGTGTGTGTGTGTGTGTGTGTGTGTGTGTGTGTGTGTGTGTGTGTGAGAGAGAGAGAGACAGAGAGAGAGAGAGAGACAGAGAGAGAGACAGAGACAGAGACAGAGACAGAGACAGAGACGGAGAGGTGCAGAGAGACAGAGAGAAACCCCTGCTACTCAGAGAATATCCCTTCTCAGTCCTTCAGTTTGGAGCAAAACTCTTCCCCTTCATGCTTCTTCCAAGCTCTTCAGGAAAAGCCCTAGGGATTCCTTCCTCTGAGGTTCAGGACTCCAAACCCCTCGGCCTCCGTTTTGCTGGGGACAGGAGCACAGGGCCTGCTTTGTCCTAGAACAGAGGCTATAGGGAGTCACAGGGTTAGCAGAGAGAAGAGAAATCTGACCCTCCCTCCCGAGGACAGATGTGTTCTCCAGAGGGCTTGCAGTTATGGCTGATACCAATGTAATTTCACTTCAGGGCCAAAGGCTCAGTATAGAGACAGGCTTCTTCCTCTCTGAGGTTAAACTTCTGCCTCCCAGAATGTAAGGGGGGAATGGTAAACATGTAGAGAAAACAACAGGAAAACAAAATGAGCCACTCCTGCGCCTGGAATTCTTTTCAAACTCTAGCAAATGCTGCTGTCAGGAGAGGAAGGATGCGAACACAGGAAAAGTCCCTGTACTTTGTGAATCTGATTGGAGAGCGAGGTTGTTTTATCCAGTCCTTTTGTGATTTGAACTCACTATCTGTGGTCAACATACACTTGAAGTTTGCCCAGGTTGGATCCTCTCCAGCACCCCTTGCCCTTCTGTGAGGTTGACTATGGCAGGATACACAACCTAAAATCTCATCTTGGAGGGAGGAATCGATGAGAGGTGCTCCTTGGGGCCTTGCCCTACCTCTGGGCTATCCTTCCCTCTTTAACTCTACTGTCTAAGTCTGTCTAATGATACATCTAGATAAAGCAGGTGCTCCCTGACCTATAATCACCACAAACCTATCACAGGTTATAAATACCATAAATCAGAAATGCATGTACATATTCCTATTGGAGTCTGAATATTAAACAATTCCCCCTAAGGCTCATGAGTCTGAATGCTTGGTCCTTAGCTGATGACACTCCTTGGGAAGGCTATGAAACTTTAGAAGGATTATTTAAAAAAAAAAAAATCTTGCTGGGAGAAATATACCACTGGGGGAGGGCTTTGGCCCCCTTGCTGTTCTCTCTGTGTTTCTAAGTTTGGATGCAATGTAATCAGCTGCCTGCTCCTACACCATGCCTTCCCTACCTGTGGCCACGCCTTCCCGCCACAGTGGACCCTGGAACTGTGAGCCAAACCCCTTTTATCCTTAAGTCGGTCTGGCTGAGATATTTTTATCCCAGTAACAGAAAAGAGCCTAATCCAGCACCTAACCTACCAGGCATCATAGCTCACTGTGCCCTCCCTCAGACATTCTCGGATCACTTAC